>NC_083579.1:72907370-73207370 GCF_027579695.1 Neoarius graeffei
CACAGAAAGGCCCTCGCCGGCCACGGGGCTCGAACCCGGACCTTCTTGCTGTGAGGCGACAGCGCTAACCACTACACCACCGTGCCGCCATTCCTAGGAAATGATATATATATATATATATATATTAGCTTGTATATAATGTATATAGCTTGCAACATTTATTTTGCAAGGTGGCCCACTTTTCTTCTGGACTAGACGGGGCCGGAGTGAGCTACGCCGTCATCGACGGTCTCGTTAAGTTTTATTTCACTTAAAAATGATCTAAACATCTCTGCAATAGAAGGAGTGTTGTAGACACAACGTTCACGTTCCTGAAGCTCATCTAACTTCACTCCTAAACCATAAACTAAGTTGAAAATCGTTTCACTTTGGATCATTTTGAGCCAGACAGAGCATGAGATTTGCTGCTCTCCTGTCTCATTCACACTGTAGAGCACTAACACAGGCTTATCCTGTCACACACTCACTGCTGAGTGATAAAGCAGTTTGCTCCACATGCATGAGCTCGGTTGTATTACAGTAAAAAAAAAAAGACACAGAAGTCATGGTTTATTGGTTTATGCCTGCTTCACTTTCTTTTTTATCCACAGACACATACAGTACAAATACCTCATTCAGGTCTCATGAGTGAAACAAATCTCCATGGAGGCACGCGGTCTTCTTTTCACAGCTCCAGTTTGTTTAAACGTCCAGCCACAGCATCCACACACTTGATACTTTAACCAGTGCGTAATGAGGCAGGTGTGCTGTTGAGCGGTTCAGCCAGGCCTTTTTTTGTGGAAGGCAGGTGATTAATGGGCTCGCAGACTGAATGTGATGGCGTAGGCCGACTCTGATCACACTGCATGTAAGGTCTTGAAGGTGCCGTGGCGAGAACATGTTCTGAAGTAGACAAGCTCGAGGCAAACTCCCTGAACCGGAGCTCACCAGGCTTTTACAGCTAATTGTGTCATGCTGAGACACACATAGATAGGTGATAGTGCTTCAAGTTTGGCATTTGTGGAAAATCCCGTCTGAACACAGCTGGACTGATCACTGGCAGTTTAATGTAAGCTTTGAATGGTTAAAAAAAAAATGAGTGTAGTCACGGGTTTTGTGTTAGTATCAGGAAACATCCTTGTCCGTTCATGTGTTTCTCTCTCTTAATGGCTCCCTCGACCCTCAGTTCACCGCTTGAGTTTTATTTTTATTTGATGTAGAAGTAGAAGCGTTTTCTCTTCACTTCCTCATCACAGGTTTGTGCTCAGAGTCAAGTTTGTTGATCAGTATAGAGTACAGCCTTGAACTGAAGGTGAAGGTTTTGGTAGGTATATAATACAAAGTGAAGGTAATAAAGTACAATAAATCTTATTTTATAACTATTATAAACTAGCAGGTTACCCGGCATTGCCCGGGTTTTGCAAAATTCTGGGTTGTCCCCAGACTTCCATGTCAAATCTGTTGAAGATCTGTCAAGAAATGGTGATATTAACCCAAGACAAACAAAATTCCAAACATCCACCACCCAGGGGCCCACCGGGGACCCCCTGGGGCCCAAATATGAAATTTCTGAGTTCTGCCAAATTGTGGCTCTCTCCTGTACCTACTCGCCAAGTTTAGTGAAGATTTGTCAAGAGTTTATGTTGATAAATGTAACATGAAAGGCATTGAGAGAGGGGGTGGGTGAATGTTGTGCCCCCCAGGGACCTCCCTGGGGCCCGTACATGAATTTTGTTTATATCTGCAAAATTCCAGGTCATCCCCGGACCTACTTGCCAAATTTGGTGAAAATCCGTCAAGAAATGGCAACGTTAGTGCAAAACAAACAAACTTTGCCTCTTATTATGTAGATGAATGGAAGATTTAATACAAAGCAGTTTAATCATTCTATCCACATTCACTGGATATGAGCAATCGTGCGCTCTGATTGGCTACTGTCCTACTAGGATATCAGTTCATATACCGTGAGTAGAGAAAAACAAAATGGCGGAGCGTGCTGCTGAACCAACCGGGGATGAAATAAAAACTCTTCTTGAAAACAAAATCCTAAAAAATACAAAAAAATCAACAGAATATGGAATGAAAGTATTTGATGGTAAGAATGTATCTTTTTTTTCAAGAATTATTATTTATTTTTTTTACATAACTTTATCCATAGCATATAAAACTAACATGGAAAGGGTTAGCACAACAGAGCTTGGTTTCAAATTAAGTGCACCCTAACAAAATAAAACAAAAATAAAAACAAACAAACAAACAAATAGCATGTAAATCGATCATTGGAATTATGATAATTTTGGATAAGTAAAGAAATGAAATCATGAAATATGTTTAAACAGTTGAATAATATTAACTAACATACACTAAAGGCCGATAACTAAGAAATAGTTTGATATATCTAAAATTATATGAATGTATTTCATTTATCGCAGTTTATTAGTAAGAATGTCAGGAGTATACAAAAGGATTTTAAAAAAGAAAAAAAACTATTATTATTATTATTATTATTATTGCATTTTTCACAAATTGCTCCTGTCATTTCACCAGTTTCTTTACATCCTAAGTGGAAATGATTTTATTGGACGTTTTGTGTAAAGTTTTTATTGACTGAATTTACAAAAAATAAAAATGCTCTGTTTCTCAAAATCTAGTGAATGTGGATAGAATAAAAGAGTTATTCCACTCAATCTCGTCGTACATGGATGATAGACAACTCAGTGCTACGCGCCTCATCAGCTATCAGCTCATGTACAACTTGATTTTGTGGAATAACTGGTAAATATTTAAACACGGTCACGTGCCGATTTTTTTTTTTTTTTTCAAAATTGTGCAAATTTTGAAAATTTCATCTTTTTTGGTGCAATCTGGTGACTTCTGGAGCTGCAATTGAGCCTTAAAAAGAAATGAATGAAAGCATTAATTTTAAGTGTGAATTATATTTTATTAGGCATTCAACACAAATTTTATTTACTAAGTTAATTATTGAAACAAGAAAAAATGTCTGCACACTTAGATCCTTTTGTTAATTTAATTGCCAAGCTTTCGGTCAGAGACCTTCCTCAGGGCACAAACAGACAAACAATCTGTTTGTGCCCTGAGGAAGGTCTCTGACCGAAAGCTTGGCAATTAAATTAACAAAAGGATCTAAGTGTGCAGACATTTTTTTCTTGTTTCAACAGTCTTTTGGTTTTGTTTTGCACCTTTTCATCGTGAGTGCGGTGTGATCCGTTTAAATGCAATTTACTAAGTTAATAAAATGTTAAAACAAAGTTAAAATGTCGTTTCTTATTCATTAACCATAACTTTACAAATCACTGTAATTATCAATAAAATATTCTACAAATTCCTGCATTAAAAGCAGAAACCTTAAATTATTATTTCTAGTGCACTTAAGACAAAAAAAAAACAAAATACAAATTGCTGCAATTGAGTCGTCTCATCTCATTATCTGTAGCCGCTTTATCCTGTTCTACAGGGTCGCAGGCAAGCTGGAGCCTATCCCAACTGACTACGGGCGAAAGGCGGGGTACACCCTGGACAAGTCGCCAGGTCATCACAGGGCTGACACATAGACACAGACAACCATTCACACTCACATTCACACCTACGCTCAATTTAGAGTCACCAGTTAACCTAACCTGCATGTCTTTGGACTGTGGGGGAAACCGGAGCACCCGGAGGAAACCCACGCGGACAACATGCAAACTCCACACAGAAAGGCCCTCACCGGCCACGGGGCTCGAACCTAGACCTTCTTGCTGTGAGGCGACAGCGCTAACCACTACACCACCGTGCCGCCCACATCACAAAATGTTAGAAATAATTTTGATTCTGTTAAAAAGTGCAATAAACAGGATCTAAAAATAAGTGAAATTAAGTTACAAGTGAAAGGAAATTTTCCTGTAGTTACTTGAAATGTAAAAACTGTAAACAATACAAAAAATCAGTAATAATGATCATTTATGAAAGTACTATTTAAGAGAATATAAATCTTAGCGAAAGAGAAACCAATCGAAACCGAAAGAGTGAAAGTGATGATCATGCCGTGACCATGGGAACAGTCTTTTATGAATGCGGAAGTGGGCTTTCAGCGTACCAAGTCCGGTGTGACTGAGGAAGGGGACAAGTTTTATGTTTTATCTAATTTAGGTCATTTAAAAACTATAATATTATTTGGCAATGGGCACACAGGAAAGTGTAAAGTATAAAGTTTTTGTCGATATGTTTATCATGCTTGTATGATAAAAAAACTTGCGAAGACATTTATCTAAATACACGCCCTACTCATTCTAAACCTGCCGAGCTTCGCCGGCGAAGCTCTCAAAACTCGCAGTATTTTGCTTCCATTCAAGCCTGGTTTCGAAGTCTGACCAATAAGAACGCTACATTTTTGGCAGTAAATTTGATTTCCTTGGTTTAACTTCTGTATATGGAAAGCACGCACGCCCCAGGGAACCACTGACCGTCGACAAAAATGTCCACAGAAATGTAGAAAATTACTTTACAAAACAAGAAAATGTATGGATTTATGGCTGTGTTTTTGAGAATTGGCCATGTAGAAGACAGCTGCATGGTTCGTTAGCTAATCCGATGGCTGGAAGGTGACTTCATTGCTGTGCTGACAGCGCCGACTCGCAGGTAAGCTCGCATTGGCCTTCGAGAATGCTGATATGAAGAGAATGTGTATGTATAATAATAATAATAATAATAATAATAATAATAATATCGGCTGGCTTTTTTTCGTGGCCTATCAGATATATTCCATTCAGCTACTCGTCTTCAACTCGTTCAATATCGTGCTAGCTGAATGGAATATATCTGATAGACCACTCAACGCCAGCTAATATTATTTAAATATGTCACTCAGATCCGTGATGTAGCCTATTTTATATGAAAGATGTGAGTTTGTCAACACGAGCAGATAAACTTCATATCTTCAAGCGAACGTGTGATTTTCTTTTTATTATATCGACACATTGACAAACAAAAAGTGCCCAAATTTATCAAAATAATTCACTGATTTCCTCACGAGTGACATGTAGAGATTTGTGTCACGGTTGTAGTTCTCCATGTCCCGGATGGAGCTCAGATGAAAAATGAGTGGCGTATTTCCCGGTAAAACACTCGTGTGTGTGTGTGTGTGGGTACACTACCGTTCAAAAGTTTGGGGTCACCCAGACAATTTTGTGTTTTCCATGAAAAGTCACACTTTTATTTACCACCATAAGTTGTAAAATGAATGGAAAATATAGTCAAGACATTTTTCTGGCTATTTTGAGCATTTAATCGACCCCACAAAGGTGATGCTCCAGAAACTCAGGCTACATCCACACGACAACGGCAACGAGATTTTATTTAAAAAATATCGCGTCCACATGGGCAATGGAATCAGTAAAATATCAGGTACATATGGCAACGCAACGCTTGCTGAAAACGATGCAATACACATGCCACACCTCCACGTGCGCTGTAAGACGGTCCCATCGGAGACACCAGAACAATAGAAGAAGTAGGACGCATGTGCATAAACCCCTTCTTCTACCCGGCGTGAAGCACTCACAGGAACAAACACACAACAACAAGAAGAAGATGGCTGCGACTACGTGAGGATTTGATTTGATTTTATTTAGGTTTTCCACATGTACATTTACAACAAAATACACATTTAATTATTGTAAAGAACATGTAAAAAAACCGAGGATGACACAAAAAAGTCTAATAAAATGACTTATTTCCATTGTGGTCCTCATAAAAAATTACAAAATCATAACAATATGATGGAGGACAAAAATTACAAAAATGTATAAGTAAACAAAGTGTATAAAAATAACATTAATAATATTATTAGTAAAATAAATTTTGAAATATTACTATCAAGTTTTATATATCACAAAATATCACAATTTGTTATCACAGAAATTGAATAACAATTTACAAACATATTAAAAGTACATGGGAGAGTCCATTTTTAAGGATTCTAATAAAAACCTTTTGACTTGTTTCTTAAACAAGGAAATCTTGCCTTCTGTGTGTACAAATTAGTTTTATTAGTGTGCATAGTTTTATATAACTTAATTTTCTTATTGTGTGTGAACATTTTGAAAAGCATTTTTATATAATTTATATAACTTTTTATATTGTGTGTGAACATTCTGAAAAGCAGTCTTATCCAATAAAAAAAAGAAATTCAAGAAATGGTTCAGTTACTTGTTTATTTAAAAGAAAAGCTGTACACAAAAGTGAATGCAATTCAGTGGTTCATACAAAACAGCGAGAGTGCTGCTTGTTCTAGTCACGTGGTTGTTACGTCATCGTAAACAAATCCGTTCTACTCATCCAGACGACTTCGCAACGGCGCCGTTGCCAGATTTTTCCACTCTGGAACCCGTTCTCAAAAAATACCGTTTTGGGGCACCCAAAACGCCGGTGCCGTGTGGACGCCAGGCCGAAACGATAAACAATTTTATCAGATTCACCTGAATCCATTGCCGTGTGGACAGCCTCTCAATCTGCTCAAAGGAAGGTCAGTTTTATAGCTTCTCTAAAGAGCTCAACTGTTTTCAGCTGTGCTAACATGATTGTACAAGGGTTTTCTAATCCTCCATTAGCCTTCTGAGGCAATGAGCAAACACATTGTACCATTAGAACACTGGAGTGAGAGTTGCTGGAAATGGGCCTCTATACACCTATGGAGATATTGCACCAAAAACCAGACATTTGCAGCTAGAATAGTCATTTACCACATTAGCAATGTATAGAGTGGATTTCTGATTAGTTTAAAGTGATCTTCATTGAAAAGAACAGTGCTTTTCTTTCAAAAATAAGGACATTTCAAAGTGACCCCAAACTTTTGAACGGTAGTGTAGGTTCTTATGTGTTAACAGTAAAATAATAGTTTTCCCGTCTGTAAATAAGTGTAAAACTATATTCACCACTCTGGCAAATCCAAACACATACTGGAGGACACAAAGATATTTCTACTTCATGTCTTTGTACAAAAAGGAGCAAACAAAAAAGAAGCACATGAGCAACATCTTCGTGCCATCTCTGGCAGGTCAGTATCCACCTGGGAGTTTAGCAGAAAAACAAGACGACTCGACTGAAATTGTTTTTCGCCCCTTTTGCTTTTTTGTGATCACACCAGCCGTATTACCAGGGGCCATTTCGGCTGACCCAAAAAAAGAGACAAAAGCAAAACAAACCCATCAAACAGGTTACATTCTCCTTGATCCCCAGCCGAGATTACCAGGCCTTGTACGTGTCTGCTCGGACTGACTGTGTCTCTTTCTACGGGCCGAATCTCCTGGCAGCAGTGATTTAGTCTGGGCGCCAGAGACTGCTGATAAGGGCACGAGAGAGCACCGTTCCCGTTTGCTGGAAACACAACACTGATTAACAGAAGAAAAAAAAAACACACACATACGAGCTTGTCTCTGAGATAGCGAGTCTTCTGTAGGCAGGTAAACACACACTAGGGTGTGGCATTTGAAGACCAGTAAAAAGAGATTTTATTGTTTGCCTCCAGTTTTCAGCTTCTTGCCCCATTTTGTTCCTATCATGTCACAAGTACCAATCTGTATGGCTCGGGCGTCGTCTTTTCGAATAATCTTAGCATATTCCTGATGAACTTATTTTCAATTGAAGCAGAAGTCCAGGAAGTCAGCAGCATCATAGATATTTTTTGTTTGTTTCATGGTTGTAGCCTCAGCTTGTGACTGTGGGCTCGGGAAGTCGAGCTCTGCAGTAAAAACACCACCCGGTGTGCAGACAGCGTGGGCAGCCGTCTAGCCAGCAGCACTGCAGTGGTCACACACAACATAAAAAGAATTTAACTACTTTCCGACAGCTCGAAAACCTTCCCAACTTTTTTTGCACGCTCTCTGCTATGCGCACAGCGTTCCTCTTATCGCAGCAACAGTGAATCAGTGACAGTTAAAGCGCAGCTCGGCAGCACCGCAGCAGCACCCTGTTACATCCCGCTGACAGTGTGACTGACCACAGCACATTCAATTTCCTGAGCAGATCAGACACCACGATGACATTTCTGGTATTTAAGGAGGGTGAGCTCTAAAACGTGGCTTCTGTCTTAAGCTCCGGATTTTGATTATCTGCTTTGAAAGGTCAGAATTGGGCGGAATTGGGCGGATTTGGGCTGGAGAATTGAGGTTACTGAAAGCTTTGAGGTGTCCTGGCTTGCGTCCTGGGTGTTAGACTGACTGGCTGTAAAACACTCCTCACACACACACATAAATCGCTGTTTTATTGGAACGTGTCAGCCAAAATGATGTGTCTGGTTTGAATATTGTAGAAATCCCAATCTGATAATGCATTTCTGAGATAGGAACATGTGTCGGCTTGATTTTATCTATTTTTAGGAAAACAAATATTTTATCCCAATTCCAACATTAATACATATTTTACAAAGCTCCACATCATCAACATCAGCTAGGAGGACTACATCACCAACATCACAGTCCTCGAAAGAGCCAGGGCAACCAGCATAGAAGCGACCATCATGAAATGAAACCCTGTCTTCGGTGGTTAGGTCACTTTGCCCGCATGGACGAAACAAGACTCCCGGGGAGGATCCGGTTCAGCGAACTGAGCACAGGGAAATGCTCCCAGGGCCGTGCCATGCTACGCTATGAAGACCAGCTGAGGCAGACCCTCAAGGCAACCAACATAGACCCCGAGACCTGTGAGGAAGCAGGTAGACAGAGTACCGAGTGGCGAAACACCATCCATACAGGGACGGAACTCTTTGACATGGACAGAAGAATGAATCTGGAAACCAAGCGACAGCACAGAAAAGAGAAAGAGGCACAACGCCAACCACCTCTGACCTTTCAGTGCCACCAATGCCCCCGAGTTTACAGAGCTAGAATCGGGCTCATAAGCCATCAGCGAGCCCACCATCAGATGTGACCTGAAGGAACAAGATACGAGGAATCACCGATGATGACAACGACATATTTTACGTTTAGGGTGCTTCAAGGAAAGTTTTTTTTTTTTTTTTTTTTGGTTGGTTGGTTGGTTGGAAATGATGGCGCATGTTTCCTCTTGGTGTGGATCATTTGGGCAGGTGAGTACAGGGAGTTCACAATCAGGTGTCGACCAAATCAACCACTCCGAGGTGTTTTGGGTTCAGTTCCAAGTGAACACTCGTGCAGTTCATTTGCAGTTAGAAACCGATTTAACCCTGAATGTACCGTAGGAAGTGAAACCAACATTGTGTGTATTTTTGGCTACGTTCACATTACAAGCCTTATTGTTCAATTCCATTTTTTTTTCTCAGATCAGATTTGGCTATCTTGGGGTGGCACGGTGGTGTAGTGGTTAGCACTGTCGCATCACAGCAAGAAGGTTCTGGGTCACCCAGTGGCTGACGAGGGCCTATCTGTGTGGAGTTTGCATGTTCTCCCCGTGTCCGCGTGGGTTTCCTCCAGGTGCTCCGGTTTCCCCCACAGTCCAAAGACATGCAGGTTAGGTTAACTGGCTACTCTAAATTGTCCATAGGTGTGAATGTGAATGGTTTCCCAAACCCAGAAATGGGAGGGTTGCAGCAGGAAGGGCATCCGGCATAAAACTATGCTCCAATTAATATGACATGTGGATCAATAGTCCACATGGACCCCAATCTGGCAACAGTGCTGGACAAGGGAGGAGAAGAAGATGATGATGATGATGATGTCTCATCTCATCTCATCTCATCTCATTATCTCTAGCCGCTTTATCCTTCTACAGGGTCGCAGGCAAGCTGGAGCCTATCCCAGCTGACTATGGGCGAAAGGCGGGGTACACCCTGGACAAGTCGCCAGGTCATCACAGGGGATGATGATGTCATTTGGCTATTTTGACAGTTCATATTCAGAATTGCAAGTGACCTGCATCGAAGCAGCGCACATTGATAAGTTTTTTGCATAATTCATCTGCATCACTAACAACAAGAAATCTCATATTCGTGAAACCACTCATGACATTAACCCTCTGGGATCTGAGGGTATTTTCTGGCACTCGAATGATTTTGTCGTGCTCTGATTTTATCAATTTCGACAAATCTAAGCAGTATTTTCAAAGTCATATGACTTTTTTGTATTCAGCAGAAGCTCAGCTACAATAATATCTCTGTAGTATGCATGTCATGATTGTACTTTGAAAATAATAACAGATAAATGAAGATGTTGTAAAAAGCAGTTTTAGAACTGTGTTGGAATGTGTGAAAAAAGCATGACCTTACCCATCGTGTCGAATGTAGTGTTTTGGTCACTTGAGGTGATTCTGTTCGGTCTGAGGAATGGATCGAGCATAAAAACTTAAATCTACTCCATTGATTTGGAAAATTAACTGGCCATCAAAAAATTTATGTCCTATTGTTTTGGGATAAAGGGTTGGCAGTGGGAGGGGCATTCAATGAGAAGAGTAAAAAAATTCCATTCCATTCAATGAGAAGAGTGAAAACCCCTCTCACTGCCATCTCTTAATCCCATCAGGTCAAGTCCCAATGGGTAAGGTCATGTTTTTCACACAGTTCTAAAACTGCTTTTTACAACACCTTCATTTATCTGGTATCTGACTTTATTTTGGTATTTGACTCTATTCAGTGTGTCTTGAAATTAACTCTTGTACTGTATTTAACTCAGTTCAGAGCCACAACCAACTCTGTTACACAATTACTCTGTAATTTTGCTCCCACTCCAACTCCGCATTTTACTCTCTAAACTTAAAATCGAGCAAAATTAACTATTTTGAGGAAAATACTTTTAACTCTGGAAAAACTGCTCAGTCATTTTTCCTGTTTATGCACTACAGTGCACACATACTGTATCAACCGATCTGCTCATAATAAACAGGAGAAATATTTAGCTACAATTACTCGAGTTGATCTTCAGCTGGATCGAGTAGAAGTAGAAAAAAAGGCACTGTTTATCATCAGTGTCGCAGTTCTCAAGATTGAATTGAATCGCTGTCCTGAATAATGAAATGAATCATGAATTGAATCGCTGTCCTGAATCATCCGAAGCACATAAAATCCGAGTGCCATCTAGCAACAGGTTTTACCTCCAAATAGCCTGAACCACGTTTGACAGATTTTATCCTGTTTACGGTGGGCGTTCCCACTGCGAAAGAGAAACCAATCGAAACCAAAAAAGTGAAAGTGATTATCATGCCGTTACCGTGTGAACAGTATTTTATGAATCTATAAGTGTGTGCTCAGCGCTCTGACTCCGGTGTGACTGAAGAAGGTGACAAGTTTTATGTTTCATCTAATTTAGGTCATTTAAAAACTATAATATTATTTGGCAGTGGGCACACAGGAAAGTGTAAAATATAAAGTTTCTGTCAATATGTTTATCAGGCTTGTATGATAAAAAAAACTTGTGAAGATATTTATCTAAATGCACACCCTACTCATTCTAAACCTGTCAAGCTTCGCCGGTGAAGCTCTCGACCCCAGAAACCACCACCCTGAACACATTAGGGTCCGGTCCCACGACACCGATAACTATACCTATAACTACAGCTATGACTATCCCTCTGCAACTATAATCCCGATTATAATATCCCCGAGTCCTGCCACTCAGGGAAATAAACGCATGCAACTTAGGAATAGTCATGGAAGTTTTTTCCAAGGAGTAGCGCATTATTAATTTCCGGGTCATACTGTACAGCTTAGACTCCAAAACAACCCATGTACACACTCCGGTGGTTGATAAAACATGGATAGGTCACGGATTACGTAAATATAATAAAAAAGGATGCAAAATACAGAGTGGTTACGGATTTTAATATGGATCCATCACGGATGCTGATAATTTACGGATTGGTCGCGGACGTTTCAGTATATTACAGATTGGTTACAGATTTCATACGGATGATGCATAAAAAATTAAGAAGTCTAAAACAATTAAATATTTAGACTGCCAAAGCTCATAATTAAAATATCTTACCTGCACTTATATGTTTACTAATTTACTATTGATATTTCATGGAAAATCACATATCCGTGAATAAAATAAAATCCATATAAAGTTGTATTATATTTTTTTATTTCCGTGAATCTGTATTCCGTGACTTCATGATGCAACAAGGATGTACAAAGATACCTGAGGAAAAAAAATAGCACATGCTCAGACAACATCACATGTAAACAATTACCTGATTGGTCAGATGTTTTATCATGTTGGATCAGATCCAGGGCTGGAAAAATCACGATACGGATAAACCCAGGCCTGGGCTATGGGGATCGTATTCGGTGTAGTGTGAGCACCAACCACATAAACTGCAGGGGACCGATTTATTTATAGTTATAGTTATCGTGGGACCAGGCCTTGAGACCGTCTGTAATATTCCTGAATCAAACCTCTCACAAATGCACAAAAATTATTCTCCTTTATTCATAGCAGCTAGTTAAATTTCCTCATTCTGTCATCAGCTAGTCGACTTTAATCAGCGCGCCATACATTCACCAGTGTCCAAAAAGGTCTCCGCATGCTCTCAGTGTCCAAAAACCATAACTAATTATCCACATAGTGTTGACTTGAGCTAATCTATCAGGACTGTGATCATAGTGATGAGCTCAAGCAACAGACATGCAATCGGTCCCTCAACACAAGATGAAGAAGCAGCTTGTCTCCGTCTTATAAAGGAGTCAAGACATCAAGCTGATGCTTTTCCTGAGACCTCATTTCCTATGCTCTTTAATAGAAATTTGCCTTTTCTTCTGCTGGAATATCAATAGGCTTTTGTCATGATGTCATTGTCATATACCATTGGAGTATGACGGCTTCAGAAGGCAAATCCCTCCTAGTTCATTTTCTTCCTCTCTCCTCTATTCATTTGTCCATTACATGAGCCACATACAAAACAAAGTCCCCATTCAACACGGAAACAGCAGAGAAGTTCGACCAGCCCTCGTCTCGTCTCGTCTCGTCGTTTTTATAATAATTTATTTAGTCATCCGTTTGCACCCAAAAAATCAATTCCAAAGGTAATAAAATAAGACTCTAGGCTGGAATTAGGGCGGTAATTGGGGCATTTTTTTTTCAGCGCGAGTCCTTAATGAGATTTAGCCGCTGTAAGAAGCCGATTCTGCCCTTTTATGCCGACAACTCTGGCCCTGTTTGTTTTTGACGGCTTTATGCCATTAGACACATGCTAATAGAATTCCTCCACAAAATTGACTTCATTCTTAGTCTCGTGGAGCAAATTGTGCCCTAAGACGAGTAATAATTTCTCCAGACTTCTCTGAAAAGCAACACTGTCCTTGTTTTTTTTTTTTTACCCCCTCTCCTCTCTCCTCTCTTGCCTGTTCCTCTCCTCTCTGTTTAGGCTGATTTAGTAATTTTGCTGGTAAACCTCGTTAGATGTGGTGAATGGTGAGGCCCGCCGTGTCTGTTGAGACAATTGAGCTCTAAAATGGGTGACGAGCCTTTGCTCAAGCTTTTGTTTGAGACCTCTATAGAACCATATGGCTGGCGGACGAAGAGAAGAGACGGAAGCTACGCCTCTCTTTTCAGCATTAACAGACAGTGTTCTGCTTTTGTCAGGCTTGTTGTTGCATTTTGTTCAAAGAATGGCTTGTGTGATGAGAACAAAGACTGAGCTGGAGTAAAGAAAGCCACCCACGTTAAAGGAGAACTGAAGGCAAATATTTTATTATCAAAATTCTATTTATCTCATTTTATTAAATATCGGAATGCATTTTTGATCGCTATTTTGTCGCTGCTATAGCAAGTTATGAGTGTTTGAAATATGCTCTGGAATATATCAGACCGTATGTCAAAGCAATGGCCGTAAACGAGATTCGTTGAGACCTGTGCGAGACATCGTAGGACGGAAGTAAAACGTATAGCGGAAATCAAAGCGACCAACATCTGCCAACGTTGTCAAAAGACGCGCGCGGCCTCTTTCGAATGCTGATGTAATCAAGCCGGAAGTTTTGTTTGTTTTGATAGCAGTCAGGAAAGTTTGAAAAAAGTAGGCAGTAATCGTCATTTAAACTCGTTTTTGTGCAATATTTCGTTTGGAAAACAGTTTTCAAAATGGCGGCGCTGATACTTCTTCACGTTTCGAAGTCTCGCACAAGTCTCGTGAAGATCGCGCGGATAAGCGACGCCTGCTGTGGACCAAACGAACTAAATTCAACATGGCTAAAAACCGAATAGGCCGATAAGTATAATATTTAATTGCAATTAGTCGCCAATACGAGTCATGATACAAGGTTACTAAAACCAAAAACGTAATTGAATAACACGTTAATTAAGAAATAAAGCAAGTTTAAAAATGACTTCAGGTCTCCTTTAAAATGGTGAGCGTGCGATGTGATTGATGATTGATGATCAATTCGTCACCTTTGGCTTTTTTTATTGTTCTGTTGGTTCATATAAGGCGAGAAAGGCAAGTCTGCTGATATACAGTTCTGGTAGCTAGCTGTTCGTACAGCACTTTTGGGTTTTATGTTCTAGAGTTATGTGGAGATGTGTCGATTAGAGCTTTAGGCTCATTCTGGCATTACACCCAATCCGTCACACACATCACACATTATTCACAGCACGAGTGCATTATCTATCCAATATGCAGCCTGTCTACAGTTCCTAGCCTACATCCCATTATAAACTGTTTAAAAGAACACCTCCTTGCACACACTCTCCGGTTCTAAGTGTAGTCCACATCATTGTTAAACTGTCTGCACTTTTCTGTCTGTCATCGCTCTTCACTCGTCCCTGTGTCTCTCTCGCTCCTCTGCTTTGGGTCAAGGCTCTCGGCGCCTCGCCAATCCCCGTCACGGCCACTTCACAATGTCATACGCAGCTTCTTTTCTCCTGCTGTCACGGTCTGTTCATCACTGTGTGTGTGTGTGTGTGTGTCCTGCATCTCTGCTGTGTCTCCATTTGTAGCCCTTTGAAATAAATGTACACGTTTCACTTCAGGCATTTAGTCATATACTAATTATGTATTCCTCTGAAAGAAACGAAAGCAAAACATGGGGCTTGATAATAATAATAATAATAATAATAATAATAATAATAATAATAATAATAAATTATGCATCACCTTTTGTATGTTCATGGATGTGTTTATGTGTGCATCTCTTGATACGCGATTAACGATCAGATGTATACAAGATACATTTAAGGCAATGACTCAAAATTATATGATTTCAAGTAGTGTAGTGGTTAGCGCTGTCGCCTCACAACAAGAAGGTCCGGGTTCGAGCCCCGTGGCCGGCGAGGGCCTTTCTGTGTGGAGTTTGCATGTTCTCCCCGTGTCCGCGTGGGTTTCCTCCGGGTGCTCCAGTTTCCCCCACGGTCCAAAGACATGCAGGTTAGGTTAACTGGTGACTCTAAATTGAGCGTAGGTGTGAATGTGAGTGTGAATGGTTGTCTGTGTCTATGTGTCAGCCCTGTGATGACCTGGCGACTTGTCCAGGGTGTACCCCGCCTTTCGCCCGTAGTCAGCTGGGATAGGCTCCAGCTTGACCACGACCCTGCACAGGATAAGCGGTTACGGATAATAGATGGATGGATGGATGATTTAAAACTGTTTTACTTAGATGGGATGCGATTTGGTATTGAAAACTGCAATATTTGGAAGTGAAAGGCCACATTTACTTCAGTAAGACTGACAGGAACAGAGGTCACACTTCCTTCACTGTCCCACCCAGGCTTGTAGTACTCAAATCCGACTCGTGCCCTAATTTTAAGGACTCGTGACTCGACTTGGACTTGAGCACTGATGACTCAGACTTGGATTCAGACTCATGCATTAACTGCATTCGGACTCGTAAATTAGAGACGAGGACTTGAATTTTTTTTTCATCAGATAGATTCTCGGGCGTGCTCCGGACAGCGCGCGCCAAGCGGACTCTCATGCATGCTGTAAACGACTCACACCTCCACAGGATTAAGGAACAATCAGCGCGCTGATATAAAAACTGTGAAAACACACTTACTTTGCAAAGTATTGAGTTGCATTACTGACACATTACCGAGCGTTATTTCCTTGTTTAGGTTCCTGATCCCTGATTTCCTGTTTCTTGTCTTTTGATTCTGCCGAGTCTCCGATAGACTGTTTGTGCCTCGCTCAACCTATCGCCTGTTTCACCGTTTTATGATTTTGCCTGCCGTTCTGGATTGTTTACCATCTTCACTTGTATTAATAAACACACCTTCTGCACTTACATCCATCTCCCAACCATCTCTGACAAAATACTTCACACTCCCTGATAAAGAGAAGCGCATTCACCTGTTCATACGCCATGTTCAAGAACAAAGTAATGTTAATGGCACTAAAACAGCCACCGTCAAATGGTGCGGTTGGAGTCTTGGACTCCGATTCAACTCGGACTCAACTCGAAAAATTTTTTTAATGACTTGAACTTGACTCGGACTTGACCACTGGGGACTCAAGACTGGACTCGGACTCGAGGTTTAGTGACTCGACTACAACACTGGTCTCACCCTTATAGCCTAGGTCACAACCGGACGTACGATTTTTTGGCCGTGCAATTTTTGGCGTTTCCCAAATCGCTGCGGTTTTTTTTGTTCATGGAGAAAGACGCACGTTGGCTGTAAGTTTGTCTTGCAACCTGAAAAAAACGTAAGCGCCCGTAGAGTTTGTTTGACATGACAAAGAACCTCTGTGGCCAGTCTGCGGCCAGTCTACGGCTCGCACGTCACACGTGCGCCCTCCATGCGTTTCACACGCTCACCCTCCATGCGTTTCACGTGCGCCCTCCGTGCGTTTCTTGCGTTTTTTGCATGTAGACCAGCCATAGGAGCATGTACGGCCGGTTGTGACCGAGGCTTAAGGTAGAGATACGTGATGATGTAAGAATCTTTTCAAGCATTGTGTTTTTCCTCACATATTTCATTTGACTAAAATCTGTTCTTCAAATGATTATTTATTAATGTCTGCCTCTGGACAATTTGTCTTTATCTGAGAAAAAAAGTACCCTGACACGACTAGTTTGTTTGCCATCTCTACAGTGTGTCACTCGATGAAAAGGGTTCCAAATGACAACGAAACACAAATACACAGGGAGCTCCGAGCAAAGTACCTGGAGGCACAACAAATAGCATCAAAGGGAGGAAAGCACAGCCTTGCCAGCCTTTGTGATTTCAGCTGCCCCAGTGATCATGAGCAAGACTGACCACAAGGCTTTGATGGGCACTGAGTGACACTGGCACTGACATGCCTCAGAACATGTGGACTGTTTGGTTTCGTTTAAGGTGGCATCAGTGCTGTGATGTAAGTTACGATTTTTTCCACACATTCCAGCAACTGTCAATTAAATATGATCAACTCGTAAACTCGATGGCAGAATTTGCCAAAAGGAGAAAAAACACATAACGTGGACCACTAACATTCAGCCAGTCAGGACAGTCAGGCAGGCTAAAGACATAATTTGGACCACCAACATCCAACCAGTTATGAAAAGGAAGCAAAAGACATAACGTGAACCATCAGCATCAATCAGGACAAGGATGCGTGAACACATGATATAGTCCACCGCCATCTACACTCTCAGAAAATAAAGTACGTTAGAGCTACTTCTGGTAAAATCGTGTGCTTTGATTGGTTCCTTGGCGGGTAGAATTTTCCCATAATGCCCGTGGGCAATTATGAACTTTCTTTGCAAGGCGCCGGCTTTCAGTGTTGCAAAAAACAAAAACGAAACAACAAAAAATGATGACTTGGAAATCAAAAAGACAAACCAGAGTCAGTGAGTTATTCAGGAAATGAGCAACGAAGAGCGTTCAGAAACGGCTAAACACTAACAGAAATTCAGTTTTGAAACCGCTAGCTATTTATTCTGCATGCGTGACTCAACTACGTTACAAATATGATGTGACTGAAAACAGCGTCACGCCTCATTATAATGACCGTCTATTTTAATCTCATCTCATTATCTCTAGCCGCTTTATCCTGTTCTACAGGGTCGCAGGCAAGCTGGAGCCTATCCCAGCTGACTACGGGCGAAAGGCGGGGTACACCCTGGACAAGTCGCCAGGTCATCACAGGGCTGACACATAGACACAGACAACCATTCACACTCACATTCACACCTACGCTCAATTTAGAGTCACCAGTTAACCTAACCTGCATGTCTTTGGACTGTGGGGGAAACCGGAGCACCCGGAGGAAACCCACGCGGACACGGGGAGAACATGCAAACTCCACACAGAAAGGCCCTTGCCGGCCCCGGCGCTCGAACCCAGGACCTTCTTGCTGTGAGGCGACAGCGCTAACCACTACACCACCGTGCCGCCCCTATTTTAATCTTAGAAATAAAAAGAAAACCTATCTAATAAACTCCGTATTAACCTTGCTTGCTCGGCCTTTACGGGAAAATATCAGACCGAGGTCTTTTTGTCTGGGCTCGGTCTGTACCGTCAAGACCTCGGTCTGATAGTTTCCTGTAAAGACCTCACGCTCAGTTAATAAGTAGTTATTAATGTACCTTTAGGGGTACCATGGCTTGTCACTGGATCAGTACCCTCTAAGGAACTTATTATCCCCCGCCACTAAGTGTGCAGGGGGATATAGGAATGGAGTTCGTCCATCCGTCTTTACGTCCGTCCGTTTCAATCTGGACAAGTTTTCTCAGAAACTACATAAGCTGCATCAATGAAACTGTGCGTGCTCATATTACTATTCATGATCTAAGTTGAGTTCGAAAATCATTTACGAGAAATTATTATTTTCAGAGTTATGGCCCTTGATTTTCGTTATTGGACTTTGTAAAAGTAGACTCAGTCTGGACAAGTTTTCTCAGAAACTACTGTATATAAGCTACATCAATGAAACTTTGCATGCTCATTTGACTGAAAATAAGCTGGGTAGCGTTTTATGAAGGCGTCCTAGCACTTATGACATCATAAGTCAGTATTAAAGGAGAACTGAAGTCATTTTTAAACTTGCTTTATTTCTTAATTAACGTGTTATTCAGTTACGTTTTCGGTTTTAGTAACCTTATATCGTGACTCGTATTGGCGACGAATTGCAAGTAAATATTATACTTATCGGCCTATTCGGTTTTTAGCCATGTTGAATTTAGTCCGTTTGGTCCACGGCAGGCGTCGCTTATCCGCGCGATCTTCACGAGACTCGTGCGAGACTTCGAAACGTGAAGTGTCAGCCAGCTGTCAGTGCCGCCATTTTGAAAACTGTTTTTTTCCAAACGAAATATTGCACAAAAACGAGTTTAAATGACGATTACTGCCTACTTTTTTCAAACTTTCCTGATTGCTATCAAAACAAACAAAACTTCCAGCTTGATTACGTCAGCATTCGAAAGAGGGCGCACGTGTCTTTTGACAACGTTGACAGATGTCGGTCGCTTTGATTTCCGCTGTACGTTTTACTTCCGTCCTACGATGTCTCGCACAGGTCTCAACGAATCTCGTTTACGCCCATTGCTTTGACATATGGACTGATATATTACAGAGCATATTTCAAACACTCATAACTCGCTATAGCAGCGACAAAATACTGTAGCTATCAAAAATGCATTCCGATATTTAATAAAATTAGATAAATAGAATTTAGATTTTTTTTTAAAATTGCGTTCAGTTCTCCTTTAAAATAATGGGCTTATAAGGTCGTAAGTGTTAAGAGGGCTTCATAAGATGCTCGTGGCGGGGGATAGTGATAACCATGTCTTCTTGTTTCTACCCTTTATACACTGCTTGGGAACATATATGTACCTTTTTGGCCATAAAAAGTTACACATAGTTACCTTGAGGTCCAATAATAAACCCTATGGGGTACATTAGTGTAGATTGAAAGAAGAAGAAACGGACTCCTACTGTGCCCCTGTTTCTGACAGTGTAGCCAATGAGGACATGAAGGCAAAAACGCATAATGTGGGCCAAGAACGTCCAGCCAATTGGGGCAAGGAGGTATGAGCACATAATGTGGCCCAACACCATCCAGCCAATCAGTACAAAGAGGCGAAAACACCCACTGTGAACCTGCACAATCCAGCCAATCAGGAGAAAGATGTGAAAACATGCAATGTGGACCACCAGTATGTAGAATAATAGGGACAAGGAGGCGTGAATGCATAACCTGGACCACCAACATCAAGCCAATGAGGGCATGAAGAAATGAAGATTTGTTGGCATGGGGTTTTTTTTTGTTGTTTGTTTTTTTAAACAGCAGGCTTCAACTAACTTCTGGCGCAATTTCTGAACCCTCTTTAAGTGACATTACGTTTCTCATCAATTAAAGCGCATTTTTACACTCCACCAGTCGCGCATCGATCGGAAGGTGCAGAGGTGAGTGACATCATCGCCCTCTGTAACCGCATTAAAGATCCAGTGATGAAAAAGATCTAATTAGAGTTCCATATCCTACAGTATGATTCCCATCACCATCCTTGTCCTCACCTTTATCTCGAACATGTAGCATTGTTTTCTCTAGGCGATAATGAGGTGTTTTGCCCTTCTCCCCTCTAATTAAGGGAGCAGTTATGGCAGCAGTGAGGATATGAAGGTAACCCGCCACTAAGTGAGAATGTGATATCAGAACTGTTCGGATTCAAGAAATAACATCACCTTCCCCCCTTTCCGTGTAGTAGTTGTGAGAAATCTCACGGTCTTTTTTTTTTTTTTTTCCCCTTCCTTTTTCCACATTAAAGCTGAATTTGGTTTAGATGTTTAAACAGCCATCTCCAAAGGCTGCTGTGTGCATGCTGCATAATTAAAGCCTCTATTGAATTTCAAGGCGCGTTTTTCGGAAAAGCGACGAGCGTCGTTTTCCCCCGCTGCCTGTCTGTTTTTTGCGACGAAGGGCCCCTCCTTCATTCCCTCTCTCTCTGTACTGTGCTGCACGTCAGGCCTTCGGTTAATCATTCATCAGCATGACAAGCTATCTATTTTTATTGGTGCGAGGGCCTCTATCTGTCTCTCGCTCTCATGCCGAGACATGTCGAATAACTTTCCCTTTCGCACTCTTGTTTTGATAGAGCGGCAAGCTAAAGAAAGAGAAATATTTAAATCACAAATGAACAGATCAACCGACGGGAATGGAATAGACTGAGGGGAGAAAGTGGGCGAGGAAGCTCGAGTCGAAGATCGAGTGGAAAGAAAAGCGAGGTGGAGAGAATGCCGGCGAGGCCAGCGCCGAATTTAAAGTGCGAAATGATTAAAAGCTCTTTAGGGGAACGAGAGGCCGGAAGTGGTTGGGAGCAACATATTCGCTGTAATAAATAAAGCATTACTGCTAAGGGCTGGCTGTTGAATGGTAATACAGAGAGAGAGAGGGGATGTACCATGAAACAAACACACTGCATCAGTGAACGAGATGTACAAGACAAGATCCCAGCAGGTTTTTTTCCCCCCATCCCTCCTTCCTCTGCTTACTTGTTCTGTGTTTTTAACTCCAGAGGGCTGGATTACACCGATCCCCACACTTCCTCATCTCTGCTGAGCTAAGGAAACTCTTACAAGCTAACTCCAAACATCAAGGGTGTACAGTATATACACTATATGGACACAAGTGTTTTACTGGGAAATACACCACTCGTATTTTTCATACGAGCGACATCTGGGACATGGAGATCCAAAACCGTGACATAAATCTCTAGATGTCACTTGTGAACAAAATAATGAATTGTTTTGATAAATTGGGGTACTTTTTGTTTGTGTCTGTATAATAAAAATAAAATCACACGTTGGCTTGAAGATATGAAGTTTATCTTCTTGTGTTGACAACTTGCATTTTTCATACGAAATACATCGCAGATCCGAGTGACATGTTTAAATAATATTGGCTGAAGTTGAGTGGTATATCAGACATATTCCATTCAGCTAGCATGATACTGATTGAGTCAAAGACGAATAGCTGAATCTGATATACCATGAAAAAAAGCCATTATTCATCTCATCTCATTATCTCTAGCCGCTTTATCCTGTTCTACAGGGTCGCAGGCGAGCTGGAGCCTATCCCAGCTGACTACGGGCGAAAGGCGGGGTTCACCCTGGACAAGTCGCCAGGTCATCACAGGGCTGACACATAGACACAGACAACCATTCACACTCACATTCACACCTACGGTCAATTTAGAGTCACCAGTTAACCTAACCTGCATGTCTTTGGACTGTGGGGGAAACCGGAGCACCCGGAGGAAACCCACGCGGACACGGGGAGAACATGCAAACTCCGCACAGAAAGGCCCTCGCCGGCCACGGGACTCGAACCCGGACCTTCTTGCTGTGAGGTGACAGCGCTAACCACTACACCACCGTGCCGCCCAAAAGCTATTATTATTATTAATTTTATTTTATTTTTTTAATACATGCACAAGGGCGGTACGGTGGTGTAGTGGTTAGCGCTGTCGCCTCACAGCAAGAAGGTCCGGGTTCGGAGGGCCTTTCTGTGCAGAGTTTGCATGTTCTCCCCGTGTCCGCGTGGGTTTCCTCCGGGTGCTCCGGTTTCCCCCACAGTCCAAAGACATGCAGGTTAGGTTAACTGGTGACTCTAAATTGACCGTAGGTGTGAATGAAGTGGCTAGAGATAATGAGAGAGAGAGAATGAATACATGCACATTCCTTTCGAGTATTCAACCTAAAAATTCTCTCAAAATCTTCCGTATTTAATGAAGCAAACCTGGCGGCCATGTTTGTTTACAAATTGTCACAGTCGCTCGCTAGTAGTGGAAGTTTTACGTCTCTGAAATGTCTCTTTTCCAGTTTTTCGATGGCCGTTGGTATGTTTTTGTTTTGTAAATATGCGTGCAGAATATCTAATGAAGTTTTGGTAGTCTTTCGGCTGTTCAGTACGTCTTTCGCTTTCCCGGTGAACAAAGAAATGCTTTTGCACATGCACAGCAGAAA
Organism: Neoarius graeffei; assembly: GCF_027579695.1. Taxonomy (NCBI): domain Eukaryota; kingdom Metazoa; phylum Chordata; class Actinopteri; order Siluriformes; family Ariidae; genus Neoarius; species Neoarius graeffei. The sequence goes on from NC_083579.1 coordinate 72,930,191, forward strand.
ACGTTCTTATTGGATATTTGCATCAGCTCCAAAGTGTGACATCATGTTGTCTTGACAACCATGCAATATTGTAAACTATATTCAACGCTCATTCTGCATTGGGTAGAGTGGCGTAATATACTGTACGTAGGATAAGCAATATGCTAACAATATTGCATGCTATCAAACCAAATGAATGAAACACGCCAGAAGGGAATAGAACATGTGATTTTATTCCATCAAAAAAGTGTCCTAGATGTATAATAATTAAGTAATGTTACCTGGCGTTGAGTGGTATATCAGATATATTCCATTCAGCTAGCATGATATTGAACGAGTCGAGGACGAATAGCTGAATGGAATATATTTGATAGACCACAAAAAAAAAAGCCAGCCCATATTATTATTATTTTATCTTATTTATTTTTTTAATTATTATACACACTGTCTTCATATCAGCATTCTCAAAGGCTGACATGAACTTACCTGTGACTCGGTGCTGTTAGCGCGGCAGTCCAGTTGCCTTCTAGTCAGTGTAGTGTTAGCGCAGTCAAGCCAACTATTATTATTTTCCCTGTGTAATTTACTTAGTTACTTTTAAAATCAACATCAACAGCTACACACAACAGAGCGACCTGGCAGCCAAAATTCTCTCAAAATCTTCCACTTTTAATGAAGCAAACCTCACAGCCATGTTTGTTTACAAACTGTCACAGTCACTCACTAGCGCGGAAGTTTTACGTCTCTGATGTGTCTCTTTTCCAGTTTTTCAGTGTCCCTTGATATGTTTTTTTCTCTTGTAAATATGCATGAAGAATATCTAATGAAGTTTTGGTAGCCTTTCAGACGTACAGCGCGTCTTTAGTTTCAGTTTCCAGTTTATTTATTTAGTGCTTAAACCTAGCAGTACCACTGGATTAGCCTCGTCTTCGCTCTTACCCGGCCGACAAAGAAATGACTCTGTGTATGCGCAGCAGAAAAGTTTTGTCATTGGATCTTCGCATGAGCTCCGACGTGTGACATCGTGTTGTCTTGACAACGTGCAATATTATAACAATATTGCACGCTCGTTCTCCACTGGGGAGAGCGGCGTAATACATGGAGGATAAGCGATATGATAACAATATTGCATGCCATCAATAAACCCACTAGAAGGGAATAGAACACATGTTTTTATTCCATGGAAAAAGCGTCCTGTATGTATAATAATTCCCGAAATTCCACTCTGATGACGTCACTCCCAGTGTTTTCCCGCTGACTGGATGCACGTTGTCAAAATAGTGAACCGGTTCAAAATTAAAATTCTTTTCATTAACTTGCATATTTTTTTGTGGATGTGTCCTTATAATATAAAGAACATTCCATGTGGCACAAAGACATGAAGTTTATCTTCTTGTGTTGAAAATATTTTCACTCATTCGCTTTGCTCACTTGTGAATATGTTCAGCACTCGAAGATAAATTTCATGTCTTGTTTTATACAGTTCACATCATAACTGCGTTAATTATTCCATCCACTAGGCTGTAAAGGTGACTGCTTAGAGCCTTGGCATGATGACGGGACTCTGTGTGGTGCTTTTTTTTCCCCTAAGATTTTTTTTTTTCAAAAATCTAAATTTAGTCAAATTTCCTTTACATTTTTACCTCTCCGAACTTTTCTGGAGGAGATTATGTTTCCATCTCAGTCCCAACATTACTCAAAAAGTAGTGAACTGATTTTGATGTAATTTGGAGGGAAGGTGGGCTAAGGAACACTTGATTTAGATTTTGATGCAAATCCAAATTTGGAGGAGGTACAGTTGTGGTCAGAAGTTTACATACAGTGACGTGAAGGTCATCTTGGACATGAATGTCATAGCAATATTTGGGCTTTCAGTAATTTCTTTGAACTGTTCTTTTTCTGTGGCAGAATGTACAGCATACATCTTTAATAAAAAAAACAACAACACTAGAATCTGGTGCACAAGTTTTAATTTTCTTTGGGTTTTCTGAAATCAACGCAGGATCAAAATTATACATACAGGGTCAAAAATTTACATACGCTCACTTAGATTATTAATTCAGAGGTGCTGAGACTTCCAAAATGTCTCTTATCTTGCCAAGGCCGAGGTCTCTTAACTTCCTGTTAGTGATTATGATTGACTACAGCTGGTAGCTTCTCTGTGCCTTCATAAAAAGGGTTTGTTTACAGCACTCGTTGGACTGACCAACACACAGTAAAATGGGAAAGTCCAAGGAGCTCAGTGCAGATCTAAGAAAGAGGATCGCAGACACACACAACTCTGGAATGTCTCTTGGAGTCATTTCTAAACAACTGCAAATTCCAAGATCAGTTCAAACAATTGTATCCAAGTTACTGTTGGGTGTCGTCACTTTACCAAGCCACTTTGCTTCAAGAAAACCCAAACTGTTACTCTCAGCTGAAAGGAAATTGGTTTTGATGGCCAGGAACAACCTGGAAACCACCATGGCACAGCCCTGCCATGAACTGGAAGCTGATAGATCACTGTCTGCACTTCAGATCACCATGAACTAAGAGGCTGCTATCCAAGAAATAACCCCCTGCTCCAAACTTGACACCTTCAAACTTAACTAAAGTTTGAAGCTGACCACACGAGCAAAGAAAAAGCCTTCTGGAGGATAGCTGTATGGTCAGATGAGACAAAGATTGAGTTGTTTGGCCACAATGACCACCATGCACAGAGGAATACTGTACCAGCTGGTGGTGGTGGTAGGATCATCATGCTCTGGGGCTGTTTTGCTGCCAGTGGAACTGGTTCGTTGCACAAAGTGGATGGAATAATGAAGTAGGAGGACTACCTCAGAATTCTTCAGCATAAATCATCAGAAACTTGAACATGACTTGGGACTTGGGAGTTATAACAGGACAATAAACCCAAACACGCATCAGAGCTGGTTGTGGAGGATAAAGCAGGCTAACATTAAGCTTAAAACGAGTCCTGATTTCAACCCGATTGAAAATATATAGACCGTGCTTATAAGTCGAGTCCATGCTAAGAAAAAAAAAATTATAAAATAATTGAATTCTACCAATTCTACCATGAAGAGTCATGAAATATCCAACCAGAATTCTGCCAGAAGCTTGTTCATGGTGAACAAAAATGTTTGGTCAAGGTGAATCTTGCGAAGAGACATTTTACCCAAATATTAGGTGTGCTGTATGTATATTTTTGACCCTGTATGTATAATTTTGACCTTGTGTTGATTTCAGAAAACCCAAAGAAAATTAAAACTTGTGCACCAAATTCTAGTGTTTTTTTTTTTTAATTAAAGATGGATGCTGTACAATCATTCTGCCACAGAAAAAGAACAGTTCAAAGAAATGACTGGAAGCCCAAATATTGCCATGACATTCATATCCAAGATGACATTCATGTCACTGTATGTAAACTTCTGACCACAACTGTATATAATGCTGGCTTTGTAAAGAAGAGGAAATCACTTGTCGTGTGTCGTTCAGTCATTTTATGGCTTGCTTTGTGTTTTGTGCCAGTATCCAGTGGGCACAGGGGTCTGAATCTAGCTAGTTTGTGTCATGGTGTGTGCTTCAGTTTAAAGATACTATTAATGATCTTTATTTTAAGCTAAAATACATGAGTGTGATAATCGCTTGTGTGTTTAATACGTCTGAGTAAGCACTCATTGTTATGTCTGTTATGTCTGAGTAAACACACATTATTATGCTGCTTCTAACTCCAGAGTAGAGACTTTAGAAGCAGACTGGGGGTTTTGTGTACCGTAATTTACACAGTAGGCACAGGCTTTGCGAGCTTTATTGCAAATATAATAGGGCACTATATAATCTCGGTCTAATGGCTAAATGTCTATAAAGGCAAATGCAGGTTTATGATACGGTGTGGACTGCCGATGAAATAATCAGGTCCTCTTTAAGACAGCACGTGACCGTGTTTTGCATGTGTGCATGTATTTCGCTCTCCGTGCCCTGCTCAGAAATCCAGCTTCATCGAACCAGCTGCCAAAACACAGGCTGAGTTGGTCAAACTGGTAGACATTTTCTGCCAGCTGTTACGTTCTTGGAGCTGGTACACAAGTTGTTTTCAAAAGGAGAAGAAAAAAAACCCACAACAGTCAAGCAATTAGGAAATCTTAAATGTCCCTGTGATGACAGGAATACAGGGACATGAAGATCTCATCTCATCTCATTATCTCTAGCCGCTTTATCCTTCTACAGGGTCGCAGGCAAGCTGGAGCCTATCCCAGCTGACTACGGGCGAAAGGCGGGGTACACCCTGGACAAGTCGCCAGGTCATCACAGGGCTGACACATAGACACACAACCATTCACACTCACATTCACATCTACGGTCAATTTAGAGTCACCAGTTAACCTAACCTGCATGTCTTTGGACTGTGGGGGAAACCGGAGCACCCGGAGGAAACCCACGCGGACACGGGGAGAACATGCAAACTCCGCACAGAAAGGCCCTCGCTGGCCACGGGGCTCGAACCCGAACCTTCTTGCTGTGAGGCAACAGCGCTAACCACTACACCACCGTGCCGCCCCGACATGAAGATCAGGTAAGATATTTTTTTAAGTTGAAGGGACACTCCAGCTTCTTTCAAACTAATTGCTGTTACCACAGAGAAGAATTTCACCACATTTTTCTGCAGAAAAAAAAAAGTTTAAAGCATGATTATATTCACTAATAATTGAAGTCAAAGCTGATTTGGTTGAATTCCATGAATAAACATTTCAAATACATTTAAAATAAATGACATTTAAAATACATGACTCTGTCATGGGGCGGCACGGTGGTGTAGTGGTTAGCGCTGTCGCCTCACAGCAAGAAGGTCCGGGTTCGAGCCCCGTGGCCGGCGAGGGCCTTTCTGTGCGGAGTTTGCATGTTCTCCCCGTGTCCGCGTGGGTTTCCTCCGGGTGCTCCGGTTTCCCCCACAGTCCAAAGACATGCAGGTTAGGTTAACTGGTGACTCTAAATTGACCGTAGGTGTGAATGTGAGTGTGAATGGTTGTCTGTGTCTATGTGTCAGCCCTGTGATGACCTGGCGACTTGTCCAGGGTGTACCCCGCCTTTCGCCCGTAGTCAGCTGGGATAGGCTCCAGCTCGCCTGCGACCCTGTAGAACAGGATAAAGCGGCTACAGATAATGAGATGAGATGAGACTCTGTCATGTGAATTCAAAGCACCAACCATTATACTTGAACAATAAATATCGAAGATGAGACTGGCATGAGAGAAAGTCTTAACAGAGATGTTTAGATGGAGTTTTATCCAGTTTTTCCAATACTGGAGAAATTACAGAAAAAATAATGGTCGCTACTTCCACTTAAAATTAGACATTTTAAGATTTAAAGCTTAACTTACACATATCTTAGGCAAAATATGTTTCATATTAACGTTTATAGAGCTTGACCTTAAACTAGGAATAACAGGCCATTTTTTTAAGTAGCTGTCATATTGTTGTGTAATGTATGAAATTAAAGCGCATGAAGATCTGAATCGAAAACTTGTTTAATTTTGTAAATATGTCTTAAAAAAAAAGGTTATGAACATTTGAAAAGCGGTGTTTTATAAAAATTTCCATTTCTCTCCGTTGCCCCGGTCACGAACCAGGAACCGTTTTCCATTGGTTTAATTTTCCATTCATGAGGGAAAAAAAAAAAAAACTCAATCAGAAATTCATCTCATCTCATTATCTGTAGCCGCTTTATCCTGTTCTACAGGGTCGCAGGCAAGCTGGAGCCTATCCCAGCTGACTACGGGCGAAAGGCGGGGTACACCCTGGACAAGTCGCCAGGTCATCACAGGGCTGACACATAGACACAGACAACCATTCACACTCACATTCACACCTACGCTCAATTTAGAGTCACCAGTTAACCTAACCTGCATGTCTTTGGACTGTGGGGGAAACCGGAACACCCGGAGGAAACCCACGCGGACACGGGGAGAACATGCAAACTCCACACAGAAAGGCCCTCGCCGGCCACGGGACTCGAACCCGGACCTTCTTGCTATGAGGCGACAGCGCTAACCACTACACCACCGTGCCGCCCAATTTCCAAGATATTTATTAAAATCTTGGAATGGTTTACACAGACGAACTAAATGGGGCGAAACAAGAAGCAGGTGAACACAATTGTGTGGGAAACAAAAACCTAAGGAGATGGACAGAGAAATGACCAAAAACAGAAACCAAAACAAACACAAGGACATGGTGCTCTATGCCACAGGAATCATGATCTGAGGAGAAACCATGACTTTTTATGGGTTAGGCTTGATATGTTTAGGCATAACTGGATTTACAATGGTATTTACATCTGCCTGTCTGTCTGTCCATCTGTCCATCCATGTAAGTATACAGTGTCATTCCCAGTTGTCAGTTGATGTCACTCTCTTACCCATGATTCCCGTTGTGTTGCCCCCCTCTGGGCCCTGTGACATTTCAGAGCCTGCTTCTCCATGCCTTGCTGGCTGTTGCCAAGGCTGTCATTGTGATAAACACTCACACACACACACACACACGCATTTCAATTCAGAAATCCTTGTTGTTTTTTTTCCTTCCTATCTCCAGCCAGATCTCCACTCGTTTCCCTCACCTCCCATCCTCACCCCCTTCCTTGCTGATCCTCATCTTCTTTCATTGAACTCCCAGACTGAATGCGTCACTGCTTGCTCTGCATAATTAAAAATGAGTGTGAGGGGATGAAACTGTAGAGCGAGGCAGAGAAAAAGAGAGCCAAGCCTTGGGAATGGCAGAGAAAGTAGAGAGAAGGTGATGAAACACAGCCGAGCTGGAAGAGTCCAGGGGGAAGGTCTCGCATCACTCCGGTGGAGAGGGCAACGTGGGAGAAGCTGCAAGAGAGTGGAGAGACACTGCCTGCCTCTCTCTCTTTCTTTCTTTCTCTCTCTCTCTATCTGTCTATCACTCAATCTATCTGCCTATAGATCCCTTTCCTCTCTTCTCGGTCTTCATTTGTTGAACAGCTCCTGGTGACTGAATGTGTGTTCTTCTCAGTGTGTGATTGTTTAGAATTCCTTTTATCATTTTGAATGATTGCATGCAAATGAGTTCATGTTTCGATTTCCTAATTAAGAAGATGAAAATAGTGGTGTTACGAAGTCATCTTGCAAAGCGATGGTGGCAAGTGTTCACAGTGTCCACAAAAGCTGTTGCGTTCCAGATATGTTAAAATATCAATATCCCCTTGTGCTAGCACGTCATGTTGTTATGACTTTGCAGTCATTATCTAGCTAATTAATTTCCTCTCCTTCTTGATAACAGAATTTCATCAAGTGCTGATGTCTTTCTGATGAGGCGTAGTACCCATCTGTCGTTTTGAACCACACTTACCTTTCTTCTTCTTCTTCTTCCTTTCCTTCTCTTACATCTCTCTGCTTGTGAAGTCTTGCTGGAATCTGACTGTGCAGATGAATTTGCGCATTTGATTAATGAATCTCAGTGGTTATATGAAGGGACTCTGAACCTCGATATACAGTAGCAGTTGAAGTGAGCAAGCAATTTCTATTTTGGAGGAAATCAGCAAAATAGTGGATGATAGTATGGGGGTGGCGAGTTCTTGATAATCAGCTACCTGAACCAGACCTGCCTTCCCATCAGAGGAAATGCATTTCACGCTGACTTTAAGGCATCTCTGCTTCTCGCTGTTTTGAGTGAGAAATGCATTTTGTTTCCTGTCGGATAAAAGATTTTGTGCTAATGAGTGCCATGTTTAGATACTCAGATGGTTTGTGCTGCTGCAGGCGAATTGTTTGTTTTACAATTTTTGTATGCAGATCTAATTTCCTTGAGAGTTCGCACATTAGGGACATTTTTAATCTTCAGGCTTTGGCAGGGGGGCGGCACGGTGGTGTAGTGGTTAGCGCTGTCGCCTCACAGCAAGAAGGTCCTGGGTTCGAGCCCCGGGGCCGGCGAGGGCCTTTCTGTGTGGAGTTTGCATGTTCTCCCCGTGTCCGCGTGGGTTTCCTCCAGGTGCTCCGGTTTCCCCCACAGTCCAAAGACATGCAGGTTAGGTTAACTGGTGACTCTAAATTGAGCGTAGGTGTGAATGTGAGTGTGAATGGTTGTCTGTGTCTATGTGTCAGCCCTGTGATGACCTGGCGACTTGTCCAGGGTGTACCCCGCCTTTCGCCCGTAGTCAGCTGGGATAGGCTCCAGCTTGCCTGCGACCCTGTAGAAGGATAAAGCGGCTAGAGATAATGAGATGAGATGAGATGAGGCTTTGGCAGGTCTCACATCAACTTCAATTGATGCAGACCTTAGTTCCTACAAAAAGACTTTAAGCACTGAAATGGCATCAGTAGAAGCTTCTGAAGCTTGTGAACTTTAGGACAGCAACAAGGAGGTTGTGGGCCTCAGGGTGGCAGGAAAAGAAGTTTGTGGGTCTTGAAATGGCAGGAGTAGGACCTTAAGGTGCTTCTAATTGGCAGGGGTGGGAGATTACGGACATCAGAATGTCAGAGTTAGAAGCTGACTGATATTATAATGGCAGGTGGAGGAACTTAAAGCGATTAACCAGGAAATTTTTGAAATTGCGGGGTTATGAAATGCCATCATTATACATTAATACACAAGATGTTCACGATGAAAAAATTAAGCGGACTTTAGATTAAAAAAAAAAAAAAAGCATGTTATAGCTGAATCATCAGTCCGTTGGGTCATTTCCCTGTGGGCGCGGCCATACTGGATTAGCCAGATACATTGGATGGATGGATGTATTAGGAGATGAAAACGAAGGTGGTGCTGTGTGACATAGGATTCCACACGTCTTCTTCATTCCATCATGGATCCAAGACGTTTGGCCGAGTAGCTTCATCAAGTAAAGCAAGAAAACTTTACTCCTGGAAGAAGCAGTAAATTGTGGTGCAGTGAGCATTTTACAGAAGATTGTGGATTTGTGGAGGACTTGTATGAAAAAAATCACTGGGAAGAAGCGAGACACGAGGCAGAAATGTGTTTCGCCACAAAACACCAACACCAGCAGCACGACAGCATACCGTGTCATGCATCAAATGGGTGGAAGATAAACAGATAAGTATATGTTTTTAAATAAACAGGCAACAAACTAGCCACTACTGTATTTTGATTCCTTTTCTAATCCTGCATTGCTATCATTTTTGTGAAGAAATGCAAACAAATTGGCCAAGAAGTCACGCTAGACCATAATATTATACTATAATTTAGTGTAGCATGCACTTGTACACTGCTGCTGTGCTTGCGGAAAATGGCATCACACACGACGGAGTTATGGCCTCCATGACAAATAATAGTTTCGTCTATTTTCATCACTTTAGTGGTTATATCTCATCTCATTATCTCTAGCCACTTTATCCTGTTCTATCCCTATCCCAGCTGACTACGGGCGAAAGGCGGGGTACACCCTGGACAAGTCGCCAGGTCATCACAGGGCTGACACATAGACACAGACAACCATTCACACTCACACCTACGGTCAATTTAGAGTCACCAGTTAACCTAACCTGCATGTCTTTGGACTGTGGGGGAAACCGGAGTACCTGGAGGAAACCCACGCGGACAACATGCAAACTCTGCACAGAAAGGCCCTCGCCGGCCACGGGGCTCGAACCCGGACCTTCTTGCTGTGAGTCAACAGCGCTAACCACTACACCACCATGCCGCACAGTGTTTATATCGTTAAGAACAAATTCACCATGCGGCTTTTTTTATAAAGGACAGACATAAAGACTGATTTTTAGCTAAATTTGTTTATTTGCGAGATATTTCTTTAAGGGGCTTTAAGATGGCAGGAGTAGGAGCTGACATGACGAATGGGCAAACTTAGACCTCAGAATGCCTGAACCTGGTGATCTCAGAATTGAAGGTGTAGAAGCCTGTGGGCCTCAGGATGGCAGAAGGAGGAACTTGTAGACCTCAGGATGGCAGGAATCGGGACTTGTAGGCTTCATGATGGCTGTCACAGGAACTTATGACTCAGGACGGGAAGAGTAGGAGATTATAGACCTAGGAATGTAGGAGCAGGAGCTTAATGGCCTCTGATAAGCAGGAATAGGAGCTTGTGTGACTCAAGATGGTAGGAATAGGAGCTCATGGGCCTCAGGATGGCAGGAATAGGAACTTGTAGACCTCAGGATGGCAGGAATTGGGACTTGTAGGCTTCATGATGGCTGGCATAGGAACTTCTATGACTCAGAATGGAAGGAGTAGGAGATTACAGACCTAGGAATGTAGGAGCAGGAGCTTAATGGCCTCTGGTTAGCAAAAGTAGGCTCTTGTGTGGCTCAAGATGGTAGGAATAGGAGCTCATGGGCCTCAGGATGGCAGGAATAGGAGTTTGTTCAGCTCAGGGTGGTAGGACTATAGGAGCTCATAGGCTTTAAGGTGGTAGGATTGGGAGCTTGTGCAGCTCAGTATGGTAGAAGGAGGAGTTTGTATCCCTCAGGGGTCAGGAGTAAGAGCTTGTGCACCGACGATGGCAGAACACCATTTTATCAGGGAAATGGGGTGGATGCTCATAGAGCTGGGGGCATTTCCTGTCACATCACATCACATCACATTATCTCTAGCCGCTTTATCCTTCTACAGGGTCGCAGGCAAGCTGGAGCCTATCCCAGCTGACTACGGGCGAAAGGCGGGGTACACCCTGGACAAGTCGCCAGGTCATCACAGGGCTGACACATAGACACAGACAACCATTCACACTCACACCTACGGTCAATTTAGAGTCACCAGTTAACCTAACCTGCATGTCTTTGGACTGTGGGGGAAACCGGAGTACCTGGAGGAAACCCACGCGGACAACATGCAAACTCTGCACAGAAAGGCCCTCGCCGGCCACGGGGCTCGAACCCGGACCTTCTTGCTGTGAGTCAACAGCGCTAACCACTACACCACCATGCCGCACAGTGTTTATATCGTTAAGAACAAATTCACCATGCGGCTTTTTTTATAAAGGACAGACATAAAGACTGATTTTTAGCTAAATTTGTTTATTTGCGAGATATTTCTTTAAGGGGCTTTAAGATGGCAGGAGTAGGAGCTGACATGACGAATGGGCAAACTTAGACCTCAGAATGCCTGAACCTGGTGATCTCAGAATTGAAGGTGTAGAAGCCTGTGGGCCTCAGGATGGCAGAAGGAGGAACTTGTAGACCTCAGGATGGCAGGAATCGGGACTTGTAGGCTTCATGATGGCTGTCACAGGAACTTATGACTCAGGACGGGAAGAGTAGGAGATTATAGACCTAGGAATGTAGGAGCAGGAGCTTAATGGCCTCTGATAAGCAGGAATAGGAGCTTGTGTGACTCAAGATGGTAGGAATAGGAGCTCATGGGCCTCAGGATGGCAGGAATAGGAACTTGTAGACCTCAGGATGGCAGGAATTGGGACTTGTAGGCTTCATGATGGCTGGCATAGGAACTTCTATGACTCAGAATGGAAGGAGTAGGAGATTACAGACCTAGGAATGTAGGAGCAGGAGCTTAATGGCCTCTGGTTAGCAAAAGTAGGCTCTTGTGTGGCTCAAGATGGTAGGAATAGGAGCTCATGGGCCTCAGGATGGCAGGAATAGGAGTTTGTTCAGCTCAGGGTGGTAGGACTATAGGAGCTCATAGGCTTTAAGGTGGTAGGATTGGGAGCTTGTGCAGCTCAGTATGGTAGAAGGAGGAGTTTGTATCCCTCAGGGGTCAGGAGTAAGAGCTTGTGCACCGACGATGGCAGAACACCATTTTATCAGGGAAATGGGGTGGATGCTCATAGAGCTGGGGGCATTTCCTGTATTTTCTAAAAATTCCTAGATTATGGATTTCTTTGGGGAAAAGTCTAGTGTGCCTGTCCCAATTTTTGAAAAACTTTTACATCAGGCAATTTGTCACTCAGTATCAAAAATATGATCTATTAAAAGCAAGTTTTAGGTGTCTGCATAATGCATTACTAAATTTATAGCACCACGTCTACTGTATAGAGGTACTGCCGTTCAAACGTGTTATCGTCGGGGCTTTTTGTGCTTTTCAGTGTTCTTAATGTAGCTTCCATCTTTGATTGGACAGAGATGCAGAGACACAAAGTTGCTGATTGATTGGTGTCCCTCATGTCAGGGGGAAAAAGCCCTTCTTCTCTCTGTCTTGGCTAAGTTTTCTTGTCTTCTTCCAAAACTGATATTACTGTATCAGATTCAGGCTACCAGCTGAGGGAGAGAGAATCACTCACACTTAGGCCTATTAGATCATACACAAGTGCAGAAGTGAATTGGGTATCCCAGATCACCACTGCCTTCCTCCACCAGGCTACAGCCTTACCCCTACATATACACTCAGTTGCTCTCAGATCCATCTCTGTGTCTGCAGGGAGTGTTGCTAGAAGAGGCCGGATGATATTCGTTTAGTACTTGGCACATTTTTCTCCATTAGGCCTGCCCTGTCTCCATGTCCTCTGCCCTGCTCTGTCCCCTGACGTCTGAGCTGCAGTCTCAGTCACTGTATTGACGAGTCTGAGCGGAGGATGAGTGTCTCTGTGTTTGCAACTGATTGGAGGATGGAGAAGATGAATGCCTGCCTTTAGGACAGATAAGATGGGGGGGGGTTAGTGAAGGCCAGGGCTGCTTTAGGGGAGACTGGGCCTCTGTCTGTTCTAATCACTGTGTAGCCCTGACCTCTAGCTCCAATTCTTTTTTTTCTTCTTTAAAAAAACCATGCCAGTGAAAAAATCAAGATGTTTATGCTACAGTAATGAATCCCCATGGAAAAGCACTTGACTGGCTGAAAGAAGCAGCGGTCCAGAAGTTCAGCTTTCAGAAGTGCGGCTTTCAGGATGTCTCCAAATCAAGGTTAAACTCTTGAAGACTTTTCATCACTCATCAAAGGGGATTCATTGGTTATTATAAATAATGGTAAGTCTTCACTTCAAAAGCTGAGGATTGACAGTTTTATGTTCATGGTCATAGAAATACAAGTTGGTTTAATGGAGATGGAATTATAACTCCCCTAAGCCCCGTGACTGACCACAAGTTGGCCTAGTGGTTAGCGTGTGCATCTCTCGAGTGGGAGATCGCAAGTTCATACCAAAGACCATCATAAAAATGGTACCTACTACTGTCTGGCAAGGCACGCTGCAATACAAATGCAAGTGGGGAAGTCAAACTCTCGCGGTTACCAGAGGACTAGCCCCCCCACTGTAACCCTAGCTGTACAGGCGAGAGGCAGAGGGCTATCGAAACGGAGATTGGTGCCACACCCATATGCCTTAAAGAGTTGGTTAGTACTGGGACTGGAGACTGCCTGGGAAGACCAGATTCTGGCGTGAGAGGGAGTTTGACTTTGAAGCCCCATGACTTTGCCAGTTCTCGGTTCCAAACCAGTAGCACTTTTGGGTTGAAACCAAACTAAATTTTCAAGTCAAAAACTGGATCTTTTGTGTTGGAAATGTGGAGAGTGGTTTGATGAGGCACTGCCTCCAAAACCAGCACCTTGTCAGTGGGAAAAGGTTGCCACAAAGCAACTGTTGGGCTTTAAGCAAGGTCCCTATCCACCTCAACTGCTCAGCTATGCACTTTGGCAGGGGGAGAGGATGTACTAAGACATATTGCTGGAGAATAAGCATCGGGGTAAGTAACAGCAAAACAAGAAACAGAAGACAAAACGCTAATTATGTTTTTTTTTTTACACTACTTTTAAACTACCTATTCTAAAACAAAACTACAATTGATTCTTGGTCTCCCTCTTTAGAAAAAAAGCAGGATTATAAATGATAGATTTCCAAAAGGAAAGTCACTCACCCCTTCAGTTTCCAGGCAGCTGGAACAGGACACAGTTATCCAGCATACAGCTCCACGAGTTATCTGGCGAGTTATCTCAAACTCATGGAGAAATCTTGTATCCCGGTCAACCTGGTGCCAAACATCAGCGAAGTTAATACTCAACCGCGCCTTAACCGCAAGCACTTTGCTGTCTGTGCTGCAGAGCTTGAGAACAGCACCCCCCTCACCCCTAATTGGGTCATGGATCAGTGGCACAAGGAATGGGAGGGTGCTAATTCCACCTTGCACAATTACACCCTGGAGCCCTCCACCAAACCTGCTGGGCACTCCCTCCCACGCCCCGCCTGGGTCAGGCTGAACCGTCTTCGCACCAGTTGGGGGAAAACTCTGGCCTTCCTCCACACCATTGGCGTGGCAGCTTCTAAGAACTGCTCCTGTGGCACCCCCCAAACTGTAAGCCACCTACTTGAACCCTGTCCTATCTTCGGTGCCCCCAACAGACTCCTGGGGCTAAAGACTCTTGATGACCCCACTGTCAACTGGCTCTCTCACCCCAACCTCCCACTGTGACTCCTGGTCGGTTCATATGAACGACAATGACGAACATACAGCTATGATTGTTAGAATTATGTACAAAGAAGCTGATCTGAGATATTTACATTTAAGCAATACTGCACAAGCAATAGTGCAGTTACACTGAATATCGGCATGGCTGTGATTCCCCACAGGTGTGAGCCCATGGGTCGAGTAATCGCAGTCGTGCTGATATTCAGTTTAACCACACTTTTTCTTGCACAATATTGCTTTTATAGAAAATTTCTATAAATAAGAAATTAATATCAAATAAGTGTCATTTCAGACACAATGTGGACAAATGTTCTGTTTATTTTCGCTGCGCAAACAGAAATAGAGCCTGAAAAAGCCACACTCACTTTATAGCACATCAGATAGCTCACTAGCTAGCTCATATTAATTTGTACATTCCTGTTAAAGGTGCTTCTGGTAAAATTGGCATCCCATCTTCTTTTTCATCTTCAACTGACAAGCTTTAATTTCGTATTCTAAGCCAAAAGGTATATTCCTTTTTATGAATGTCTGATGATGATCTTGCTAATACTACTGTAGTAACTGTTTCAAACTAGGAAGTGGAATTTTACGTGGCAAACACAGATGAGTGGAGCGATACACTCCGTGAAATGTCCCAGTATGGTTATGAGAAATATAGGTGCTCTTCCAATCAAATTCATGGACCGGAACTAACTGTTGTTGTAGAGCTTATACACCATTCACACAGCTTGCATCATGCTGGCGTATAAGGTTTAAGATCTGGCATGCAGCTTTAAATGTACATTGGTGCTTGAAAGTTTGTGAACCCTTTAGAATTTTCTATATTTCTGAATAAATATGACTTAAAACATCATCAGATTTTCACACAAGTCCTAAAAGTAGAAAAAGAGAACCCAGTTAAACAAATGAGACAAAAATATTATACTTGGTCATTTATCTACTGAGGAAAATAATCCAATATTACATATCTCTGAGTGGCAAAAGTATGTGAACCTCTCGGATTAGCAGTTAATTTGAAGGTGAAATTAGAGTCAGGTGTTTTCAATCAATGGGATGGCAATCAGGTGTGAGTGGGCACCCTGTTTTATTTAAAGAACAGGGATCGATCAAAATCTGATCTTCACAACACATGTTTGTGGAAATGCATCATGGCACGAACAAAGGAGGTTTCTGAGGACCTCAGAAAAAGCGTTGTTGATGCTCAGCAGGCCGGAAAAGGTTACAAAACCATCTGTAAAGAGTTTGGACTCCACCAATCCACAGTCAGACAGATTGTGTACAAATGGAGGAAATTCAAGACCATTGTTACCCTCCCCAGGAGTGGTCGACCAACAACGATCACTCCAAGAGCAAGGCGTGTAATAGTCAGCGAGGTCACAAAGGACCCCAGGGTAACTTCTAAGCAACTGAAGGCCTCTCTCACATTGGCTAATGTTAATGTTCATGAGTCCATCATCAGGAGAACACTGAACAACAGTGGTCTGCATGGCAGAGTTGCAAGGAGAAAGCCACTGCTCTCCAAAAAGAACATTGCTGCTTGTCTGCAGTTTGCTAAAGATCATGTGGACAAGCCAGAAGGCTACTGGAAAAATGTTCTGTGGATGGATGAGACCAAAATAGAATTTTGGTTTAAATGAGAAGCATTATGTTTGCAGAAAGGAAACCACTGCATTACAGCATAAGAACCTTATTCCAGCTGTGAAACATGGTGGTGGTAGTATCATGGTTTGGGCCTGTTTTACTGCATCTGGG
The DNA here is from genome assembly GCF_027579695.1 of Neoarius graeffei. Classification (NCBI taxonomy): domain Eukaryota; kingdom Metazoa; phylum Chordata; class Actinopteri; order Siluriformes; family Ariidae; genus Neoarius; species Neoarius graeffei. The sequence continues at coordinate 72,946,243 of NC_083579.1, forward strand.
CCAGGACGGCTTGCCATCATTGATGGAACAATGAATTCTGAATTATACCAGTGAATTCTAAAGGAAAATGTCAGGACATCTGTCCATGAACTGAATCTCAAGAGAAGGTGGGTCATGCAGCAAGACAACGACCCTCAGCACACAAGTCATTCTACCAAAGAATGGTTAAAGAAGAATAAAGTTAATGTTTTGGAATGGCCAAGTCAAAGTCCTGACCTTAATCCAATCGAAATGTTGTGGAAGGACCTGAAGCGAGCAGTTCATGTGAGGAAACCCACCAACATCCCAGAGTTGAAGCTGTTTTGTTCAGAGGAATGGGCTAAAATTCCTCCAAGCCGGTGTGCAGGACTGATCAACAGTTACCGGAAACGTTTAGTTACAGTTATTGCTGCACAAGGGGGTCACACCAGATACTGAAAGCAAAGGTTCACATACTTTTGCCACTCACAGATATGTAATATTGGGTCATTTTCCTCAATAAATAAATGACCAAGTATAATATTTTTGTCTCATTTGTTTAACTGGGTTCTCTTTATCTACTTTTCGGACTTGTGTGAAAATCTGATGATGTTTTAGGTCATATTTATGCAGAAATATAGAAAATTCTAAAGGGTTCACAAACCTTCAAGCACCACTGTAGCTGTACTGCAGAGAACGGGAGAGATTTGGAATGGATAGTTAAGACTGCACAAAGAGGGTTGTGGGAACTAAGCTACCAAATCTGGACAAAGTTTATGCTAACCGTTTATGTAAGACGGCTAACGACATTATCAAGGACTCAACACACCCAGGTCATAAACTGTTTGTCCCCCTCCCATCAGGCAAAAGGTACAGGACCATCAGAAGACGTACAAATAGATCGAGGAACAGCTTCTACCCCAGAGCTGTAGCCTCCATTACACACCCCCAGACTGTAAATACAATTATTACAATCTGTGCAATATCTGCTTACACTGCACTTTATTTTACTGACGATCACGTTACACATAGGAACGTACTGTAAATACACCGAGTACAATTGTGCAATATCTGCCTACACCGCAATTCCCTCACTTACTTTACCTTCTACTTTATTTATTTTATTTATATTCTTTTAATTGCTGCTGTTTTCTCTGAGTGCTACCAAACTAAGTTTCATTGTATAACTACAATGGCAATAAAGTCTTATGTATCTTAAAAAGTGAGTATCTAGAACCACCCAAAGTTGGTATAAAAGCTGAAAGACAAAATTGGGCGTCGGCTGGTAATGAGGTTGATGTCCAAAGCTGAAACGAGGCTGCTTGTTGTAGTCGAGTCACTAAACCTCGAGTCCGAGTCCAGTCTCGAGTCCCCAGTGTTCAAGTCTGAGTCAAGTCCAAGGCATTACAGAAAATTTCGAGTGGAGTCCGAGTCGAGTCCGCTATTGATCCGAGTCGAGTCCGAGAGCAAGACTCCAACCGCACCATTTGACGGTGGCTGTTTCAGAGCCATTAACGTTAGTTTGTTCCTGAACAGGTGAATGTGCTTCTCTTTATCAGGGAGTGTGAAGTATTCTGTCAGAGATGGTTGAGAGACAAGTGAAGACGGTAAACAATCCAGAACGGCAGGCAAAATCGTAAAACGGTGAAACAGGCGATAGGTCGAGTGAGGGACAAACAGGCTATCGTAGACTTGGCAGAATCAAAGACAAGAAACAGGAAGTAAGGGATCAGGAAACCAAACAAGGAAATAAGGCTCAGTAATGTGTCAGCAATGCACCTCAATACTTCGCAAATTAAGTGTGTTTTCACAGTTTTATATCGGCGTGCTGATTGCGCCTTAATCCTGTGCAGGTGCGAGAATCCGCTTGACGCATGAGTTGTCCGGAGCGCGCCCAAGAGTCTATCTGATGCACGCACCTAGGCGCGCCGGTGTGACAATCTTGCACGAAATTAGTATAAAAATTAATGTAGATATAAATATCTTATGCCAAATTATCGGGGCATGTTACAAAAAATAAAGAAAAAATCCGAGTCCTCGTCTCCAATTTACGAGTCCGAATGCAGTTAATGCACGAGTCCGAGTCACGAGTGCTTAAAATTAGGGCACAAGTCGGACTCGAGTACTACAAGCCTGTTCTGTTCTGTATAATCTGAAACACCATGATATAGAGAGAGGGAAGGAATGGAGACACACACACAGCCAGAGACAAGAGGAACCAGTCTCAAGAGACAACCGACCCTCTTCTGGGTGACCACACATAGCGGCATTGTAAGTTATCAGAGTAGAAAAAAAAAGTGAAAGTGTGTTGAACAGACGCTCACTATAAACACGAGAGTCCTGGGATGAGCACAAGACGGCCTTTACGATTACAGCGGCATTTAATAGAAGGTCAAATCTGGTCACCTGTCTCGCCATCTTCAGAGTGATACACCACTTGAGTGCACATTCAGAAAAAGAAGGAACACGGGAGGCTAATCGAAATGCACCAGAAGCCTTGCTTCTTTTCCCAATTTTATAAAGATCAGAATAATTGTGTGTAATAACCTTACCAGGATCGCAGTGTGGTGATTTGTGCTTTTCAGGAGCGTAGCTAGGATTTTTCAAAGGGGTGGTCACACACTGACTGGCAGCCTGAGTGCATTATGTAACAAAAAATAAATCACCATTGCTAGTTTTAGGTAGCTTAGAAACCGGCTCTTCCGTTATCGCTGTTTCTTCCACGTTTTCTTGATGTTGTGTTCTAGAAACGGCACTAAAACTTAGCTTCGAAGCCACAAAATGCAACTTTGATGGAAAAAAAAAATATATAATAAATTGCTGACCTCTCTTCACGTCGAAAGAAGGAGGAAAGTTTTGCTTGTTTTGACATGGCGAATTATTAACACGGGGCGGCACGGTGGTGTAGCGGTTAGCGCTGTCGCCTCACAGCAAGAAGGTCCGGGTTTGAGCCCCGTGGCCGGCGAAGGCCTTTCTGTGCGGAGTTTGCATGTTCTCTCCGTGTCCGCGTGGGTTTCCTCCGGGTGCTCCGGTTTCCCCCACAGTCCAAAGACATGCAGGTTAGGTTAACTGGCGACTCTAAATTGACCGTAGGTGTGAATGTGAGTGTGAATGGTTGTCTGTGTCTAAGGCTACGTTTACACTAGACCGTATCTGTCTCGTTTTCTTCGCGAATGCACTGTCCGTTTACATTAACCCCCCTGAAAAAGCGGGGAAACGGGAATCCGCCAGCGTCCACGTATTCAATCTAGATCGTATCAGCTCCGGTGCTGTGTAAACATTGAGAATACGCGAATACGCTGTGCTGAGCTCTAGCTGGCGTCTCATTGGACAACGTCACTGTGACATCCACCTTCCTGATTCGCTGGCGTTGGTCATGTGACGCGACTGCTGAAAAACGGCGCAGACTTCCGCCTTGTATCACCTTTCATTAAAGAGTATAAAAGTATGAAAATACTGCAAATACTGATGCAAATACTGCCCATTGTGTAGTTATGATTGTCTTTAGGCTTGCCATCCTTCCACTTGCAAGTAATAAGTGATATGCGCTGGGATCACACACACAGCGGCTCAGTCCCGAATCGTGGCTTGTTCACTTCACTCGCGCACTCTGTGAGCTGCGCAGGGCCGGAGTGCGCACCCTCCAGAGGGCACTCGCTGTTCAGGGCGGAGTGATTTGGAGCGCAGGATGCCTGCGGAGCCGAGCGTATCCGCGTATTGGTGTTGCTGTGTGCACGGCTAACGGTTTTAGTGTCAACGCGAATCGTTTTAAGAACGTTAATCTGATGATCCGCTGATTCGACGTAATGTAAACGTAGCCTATGTGTCAGCCCTGTGATGACCTGGTGACTTGTCCAGGGTGTACCCCGCCTTTCACCCGTAGTCAGCTGGGATAGGATCCAGCTCGCCTGCGACCCTGTAGAACAGGATAAAGCGGCTAGAGATAATGAGATGAGATGAGAATTATTAACACAAGAGGAAATACTCGTAATTCGCAACTAAAAAGACTGCAGCTACACTGGCAGCTTGAACATGCTTTCTAGTGCAATCGTGTTGCGCTTGCGCAGAACTGGGTTCTCGTGCCCAAACCACAGGAAGTCCATACAAGGTTATAGAAACCCTAATGAGGCCGAGGTGACAATCTAGTTTTGTTTTTTTTTAAATGGTAGAAAAATTACAGTGGGCGTTTTTCTAATATTCTTATGCGGCTATTGAAAAAATGTATGGTCCGACAAGGGGTGGGGGTCACGGGCACCCCAGGACACCCCCCCCCCCCCCCCCAGCTATGCCCCTGCTTTTGATTGTGTGAGTGTGGATGTACTGTATTGAATTAAGTTTCACTCATCAGCATAGTGACAGAGAGAGAGTGAAGTGTGTGTGTGTGTGTGTGTGTGTGTGTGTGTGTGTGTGTGTGTGTGTGTGTGTGTGTATGCTGGCCCTGTGCCATGCCTTGAGGCCTGGCTCTTATGAGGAGTAGAGAGAAATGAGGGCTGTTAAAGTCAGAGATTACACCCCGTTCCTCATTGATTAGTGCGGAAGAGAGAGAGAAAGAAGGAAAGAAAAAGCAGAGAGCAAGAGAGAGATAATTATATGGGCTTAATTATGTTTTTTGATAATCTACATCAAAGATAATGAAAGTCTTGGAGAGTTCCCAAAACTCTCCAGCACTTCCCATAACCAAACCCCGACTCTCCCTTTTTACCCTTTCTTCTTCTTCCTTCTCTTGCGTTCTCCTCCCTGATAGCACTAGAGAAGCGATTCCCCAAACGTGCTCCTTAACGGAATACTTTAATTTAGCAGCGCTGAATGCCGCTGTGTTCAGAGCCCGTAGCTTGTTTGATGATTCAGTAATGTCCGTGTTTCATTCCTGCTTTCAGAACAAAAATACAAGCACAGAAGGAGGCTGCTTTAAATCTGTGTTTATAAACCTTTTTTTTTTTTTTCAAAAGCTCACACCGAATAAAAATCTCTAATGCCACTTCAATGATGAATTACAGTCAGCGCCTTCATTTTGAAAGAACTGAAGTGTGTATTGTAGAATATTGTGTGTATATATTTGTCTGTGTGTGTGTGTGTGTGTGTGTGTGTGTGTGTGTGTGCTTGAAGCAGTGTTTAAAGTAATTTGAATGTGATGTTTCTGTGCATCCATTGTCTTGTGCAGCCGCTGGCTTTCTGTGTGCGTGTGTGTTTTGAAGGACACAGTTAGAGTGTGTATTCATGCATCAGGAAAGGGAGGGAATTCTCCGCTCTCTGCTCTCCGCTGATATGCCACTACATGTGTGTGTATAGTGTTAATGGAACAGGACTGCTTATAACGTCCGTCCAGCTCTGTTTGAGGTTCTCCTGATCGTCCCATCTCCACACAAGCGGACAGTGTTTTCAACATTTCAGCCTCATCTTTGTCTACCGCGTTCATAATGTATGTCTAACTTCACAAATAAGAGTTGTGATTTTATTTTATTTATTTTTTTTTTCAGTACTGAAAAACGAGCAGATGAAACATGCTTACTCGAAACTCAAAAGAGATAACAGAAACCTAGGGACAGCTGTTGAATCCTGACAATAGATTTGGGTCAGAAGTATTTGTGATAAATTCACCTCGAAATCTTTTACAGTTATTCCACGAAATCGAGTCGTACGTGAGCTGACATGCGCCGAGTCGGCTATAAGGCGTGTACGACGAGATCGAGTGGAATAACTGTTTTATTCTATCCACATTCACTGGATTTTGAGAAACGGAGCATTTTTATTTTTTGCAAATTCGATAAATAAAAACTTTACACAAAACGTCCAACAAAATCATTTCTGCTTAACGAACCGACAAAATGACGGTAGCAATTTGTGGAAAAATGCTTTAATAATAATAATAATAATAATTGTTGAAAATTTAAAAAAGATATGTTCTTACCATCAAATACTTTCATTCCATATTTTGTTGCGCTTTTTAAAATGTATTTATTTATTTGTTTTTGCGAGTAGAGTTCTTATTTCGTCCTCGGTTGGTTCAGCAGCAACACGCTCCACCATTTCGTTTTTCTCTTCTCACTGTATATGAGCTGATATCCTCGTAGTAGGATATCAGAGCAGCCAATCAGCCAATCAGAGCACGCGGTTGCTTATATCCAGTGACTGTGGAGAGAATAAATAATGATTAAATAGCTCAATATTAAAAGTTCCATTATTTATAATAGTTATAAAATAAGATTTATTGTACTTTAGCACTTTCACATTGTATTATATATAGTTATACATAGTCAATTCAATTAATATACTCACAGTATATGAGCTGATATCCTAGTAGTAGAGTAGCCAATCAGAGCGCACAATTGCTCATATCCAGTGACTGTGGATAGAATAAATATAATTAGTCCTTTTAGTAATGGAACTACTTTTCCAGATGTTTGCAGTAGGCATGAGAGAGCAGTTTGAATGTTGTCTTGAATATTGCACTATTTTTGCTCAATATACATGATGAGCGGGCGGCACGGTGGTGTAGTGGTTAGCGCTGTCGCCTCACAGCAAGAAGGTCCGGGTTCGAGCCCCGTGGACGGCGAGGGCCTTTCTGTGTGGAGTTTGCATGTTCTCCCCGTGTCCGCATGGGTTTCCTCCGGGTGCTCCGGTTTCCCCCACAGTCCAAAGACATGCAGGTTAGGTTAACTGGTGACTCTAAATTGAGCGTAGGTGTGAATGTGAGTGTGAATGGTTGTCTGTGTCTATGTGTCAGCCCTGTGATGACCTGGCGACTTGTCCAGGGTGTACCCTGCCTTTCGCCCGTAGTCAGCTGGGATAGGCTCCAGCTTGCCTGCGACCCTGTAGAAGGATAAAGCGGCTAGAGATAATGAGATGAGATACATGATGAGCCCTTACACACTAGGTGGCAGCACCAAGGCCGTACAGAGCATGAGGTTTGTGAGTGAGAACCTAATGCCCTTCAAGCATGCTTACTTAATAGTTCACACTTTATGACGTGTCGAACACAACAACGATTCCGGCCCACAGCCTCGTTTCATCCCAAGCGTTCCCAAACTTGGAAAAAAATAACACTGAAAAGTTCGTAGTACACAACAGCTCAACTGTTCACACTGTCCAGGATTCCCACAAAGATCACGATTTTTTTCTTCATTCTGATGTTTGATATGAACATGAACTGAAGCTCTTGACCTGCATCTGTATGATTAGCTCATCCGCAAAGTCCAGCCACAGGACTTTGCGGATGAGCTAATGCGATCATGCGTCGTCCATCCATCGTCCGTCCACAATTTACAAAAATCGCTACTCCTCCGACAGGATTGATCAGATTTTGAGCAAACTCGTATGGAATGTTCTCCAGGTTGGTGTGTATAAAAGTTGTCAGGATGGTGGTGCCACCTGTCATATTTACAATTTTATGGGCGTCTGAAATTTGTGCGTGACTCATCACATTAAACGCTACTCTTTGTAAACTGCTGGGACATTTTCACTGAAACTCACCCAGAAGACTCTAAAGACAAGACAAGTGTTGTTCACCAGGTGGCACCACCTGCCATGGATGCGGCGACACAGGGGTCACGTGCAGTTTCACAAAAATGGCTATTCCTCCCAAAAGATTGATCAGATTTCAGCCTCACACACAACAGTGGCCGGTATGAGCTCCAGTCTCATTGAGGCTAGTTTTTGCATTGCATTCCTGCCACATGATTGGCTGATTAGTTACCTGCATGAATGTGGAGGTATCCGGGTGTTCCTATTAAAGTGGAAAGTGAGCGTACATGCACTCAGGTGTCTATCGCAGCCGGCTTGACCGCAGTCTGATACGCGGGTTAAAATGAATCGCTGTGTGCTGTGTTTGATGTAATTCACACTCACATCGAAAAAAAAAAATTAGACGCACGTTGCATGTTGTGCTGGCAGCAGCGTCCCCTGGAATTCACTTTTGTGGGATGAGGAAATGATACGAACTAGAACCATGGTTGTTCGCTCATCCAGCCAATAGGTGATGAGTTTATGCCATCGTGTTGTGTTGTTGTGTTGTGTTGTGTTGTGTTGTGTTGTGTTGTGTTGTGTTGTGTTGTCCGTCGTCCATCCATCCGGCATTCTCCACATTTCACGAAAATCGCTTCTTCTATCTCAATTCTTCACCGATTTTTATTCTTTTTGACAGGAAGGTCGGTCTTCCTGGGGTGCATATACTATAGCTTCTACCCAAATTTGCATTATTGCAATTAATAATGAATATATGGAGTAATTAATCGATCCCTAATGAGCAGTTTCCACACAAATCGCTTCTTCTCCTTCAATTCTTCACCGATTTTGATTCTTTCTGGCATGAAGGTAGGGGTACCCAAGGTGCATTATACAGTCTAACCAGATTTGCGTAATTGCAATTATTAATTAAGTTATGGAGTAATTAAGCTTTAATGTTCAACAGAAGTTCAACAAAAATTGTTTCTTCTCGGTCAATTCCTTGCCATTTTGGATTCTTTCTAACAAATAGGTCGGTATTCCTAGGGTGGATATCGCTTATATATATAGTGTATATAGCTTGCAACATTTATTGCACACATAAGGTGGCCCACTTTAGATCCGTTCCTTCTGGACTAGGCAGGGCTAGTCCAGACTGAGCTACGCCGTCATTGACGGTCTCATTTGTTGGGTTTTTTTTTCTATTCTCGTCTGGTCATTCTTCAGCAAGACATTTCCACCTATAGAACTGCTCCTCATTGGATGTTTTTTGTTTATCGCACCAGCGTTGCGCTTAAAACTCCACATGACACGTTCAGAGGCAGGCAGTGAAATCGCATTCTCCTGAATTCTGATCTTTGTTGCGAATGTTTTATGCATTTTATGCATCGCCACACGATTGGGCGACCTGATGGGATAATTGCGTGGATATTGGGCAAACTTTTCTATCTTGATGCTGACCTTTTGGTGACTGAGGTTATGGCTAGGTTTAGGTGTAGCGTAACATTAATTAGCTGCATTAATAATTGTCATTGGAAGGTCTTTACAAGACTAGTAAGACCAACTTGTGTGTGTGTGTGTGTGTGTGTGTGTGTGTGTGTGTGTGTGTGTGGTAGGGGTGCTGGGACGGGGTCCTGTTCTCAATATCCATCTTGTCAGTGAGTGTAATAATCTGATACATCATTACTGTCTGAGCGTACAGAGAAGCCGAAGTGTGCAGGATGAATGGCTTTTTAACCGGCGCTGTCCTTGAGCCGCCTCAGAGTGGGCGCATATTAAAAACTTCTCGGGCGCCGAGCAGAATTCATAAATGAGTGCATCAACCACGCGCCATGCGGAGGGCAGACTGGTGGGTGAGGCTCTTCTTCTTCTTTCTCTCGTTCTCTCCTCCAGTCTGCGCTCAATTTCACATTACAGCCTGCGTGTTCCTTGTCGTCCGTGCCACATTGTCTATTTTGAAAGGCTGCGTCCTTTACAGTTGCGTCGCTTATCTGGGTCTATTGAATACTGTTTGCCCGTTGCTACCCTTCTCTAGTCTACAGATGCCTATCAGTCCTAGCCATTATTCTCTTTTCCGCTTACAGCCATCTCTCTGTCCATTTCAGCCTTCAGTCCACTCTTTCTTTCTTTCTCCACCCTCCAGCTCTCCCCTTATACCCCCCCCCCCGTAATGGTCAGTGCTGATCCGTGTCCAGGCTGCTTAATCCTGTCTGTAAAGTGCTGCTTCAGATCCTACCGCTCTCGCAGGCCGGGGCCAAAACTGTACAGACATCCAAAAAAGCGACGCGAGGAGGGGTTGAGGGGGGATGTCTTACCTGAGCAGCTGTGCTGAAAGTAGACTTTAAAGCCGAGGCCTGATACTTTCCATATCCGCGTGACTGCTTGCTCAGTGTGGAGGCTTGTTTGAACACCTGTTTGTGTGGCCACTACATGGTGATAACATAGCAGTGCTAATAAGGATGTGACGGCGTATTGTTCGAATGGTATACCGTGATGAAGGACTTCAGAATACTTAAATCTAGACGGCCTTTCGGTTTCATAAAATTGGTGAAAGTTAGTTCCCTCTGAAATGTGGTCATTGTGATACCTGCAATATCTAAAAATCCCCAGGCCATTCTGTGGCTGGGAAGTTATTTAATTTGAGGGGATTAAAGCAAATAATGTGCATGAAATCGCTCGCTTCGCGCAGTCAAGCAGACAGAGGAAGTCCGTGTGTGTGTGCGTGCATGCGCATGCTCAGGTTTACCTTTGAGCGTGCACCGACGGTTCCATCATTCTTTCGCTAAACGAACAGCTGATCACACCGAGGTGCTCGCTGAGCGCCGATATTTATTAGTTTGGTCCTGCGTTTCCTTTCCTTCGTATATAACATAACGTCTTTTCTTCTTCTCGCTTTCTTTCCGTTACTGTAGTCGGTCTTTCACGTTTCATTCGCACACTCACGTCCTCCATTTTTCTCTCCGGTTTCAAATTTGTATCCCACAATGCCTTGCGCGAACGGGGAAAGCCCACCACGTGACGCATGACGTAGTATGTTGTCTTGGGTCATGGTGAAGCAGGAAAAAATAGTGGAGAATTTAGGGCCACGTGACAATAAATTCATTAATTGTTCTGTTTTGAAAAAACTAATAAAATTGGAAGTCTGTGATTCGAATTCAGTAGCTTTCGGTCCACTAAACAAAAATAATTCATTGTCAGGGAAAATTCTTTTTATGACCTACACTTGAAAAATCTGAAAGGCAGCCTAGCTTTAAGATATTCCACAAAATCGAGTCGTACATGAGCTGATTGCCGGCAAGTTGTCTATAAGCCAGGTATGACTAGATTAAGTGGAAAAACTGTTTTATTCTATCCACATTCGCTGGATTTTGAGAAACAGAGCATTTATATTTTTGTTTTTTGCAAATTTGGTCAATCAAAACTTTATACAAAACGTAAAACAAAACCATTTCCGCTTAGAATGTAAACAAACTGACGAAATGACAGGAGCAATTTGCGAAAAATGCTATCATAATAGTTCTTGAAAAATATATCTCATCTCATTATCTCTAGCCGCTTTATCCTTCTACAGGGTCGCAGGCGAGCTGGAGCCTATCCCAGCTGACTACAGGCGAAAGGCAGGGTACACCCTGGACAAGTCGCCAGGTCATCACAGGGCTGACACATAGACACAGACAACCATTCACACTCACATTCACACCTACGCTCAATTTAGAGTCACCAGTTAACCTAACCTGCATGTCTTTGGACTGTGGGGGAAACCGGAGCACCCGGAGGAAACCCACGCAGACACGGGGAGAACATGCAAACTCCACACAGAAAGGCCCTCGCCGGCCACGGGACTCGAACCCGGACCTTCTTGCTGTGAGGCGACAGCGCTAACCACTACACCACCGTGCCGGCCGGAGCTAGTTCTGTTTCTTTTAAATACTTGATGATAATTTTGGGGGGTTTTGTTTTCGAGTCGAGTTTTTATTTCGTCCTCGGTTGGTTCTGCAACACGTTCTGCCATTTTGTTTTTCTCTTCTCATGGTATATGAGCTGATATCCTAGTAGTAGAGTAGCCAATCAGAGGGTGCGAGTGCTCATATCCAGTGACGGTGGATAGAGTGATCTGTGATGTATGCTGTGATGTTGTGAATATTTCATGGGCATGTGCTCATATACAGTTAGCACAGTTAGTATGTGTTTGCGGAAAAGCTGAGTGTTTGCATTCAGCTGGAGTAAAGAAGCAACCGGCAGCCATTGTCTCTGCACATCTAAGTGCACACACACACACACACACACACACACACACACACACACACACACACAATCGTTCACCCTCTGAGACATGGCCAAGCCGAGAAGCTCTGTGCTTCAGCCGCACCAGCAGCTCTGATCAATTGCTGCCATGAGTCTGGAATAGGGCGAAGCTGGCTGAGGGCCAGACAGGGCATCTCTGTCTTTCTCATTCTGTGTGTCTTTTACACACACACACACACACACACACGCTCTGCTAATCAATATTTAATGAAGCGTAAGTGGGAGCTTTATGCGCAGAGATGGCTCATGTGGCAGAGTTTAGCCGAATGGAGGGAGTGAGATGGAGGCAGCCACGAGTTTGCGCTTTCTCCAACTCTCACTTCCTTCTTTCCCTCTCTCTGACTTTGACTCATTGTTTGTTTTGTTATCCACTGCTATTTTTCACTCCCTCTCAGTCATCTGTCATCTATTACTCTCAAAAACAGCTCACTGTTTTGGCTCGGGCTCCGCTTTCACATCACAGCTAATGGTGACCTAGATCCTTTTCCGAACAAAAATGAGGAAATTGCTCGCAGATATTTTTAAGGATGTTGAAAGAGACCGTAATACGTCGTGTCATCACTGGTGTGAAGTTATGCTGAGTGTGTGACTAGCAGCTCTGCTTTCTGTCTCTCTGCCACTTTTTATGCATGGCTGCCTGTGTTGACCCACGAGGCGTTGCTCAAGTGCTCCTCTCCACACCACCAAGCTTTCAAAAGCACTCGTGCTTCTCCATAGAGACACACAAACTTTGAAATGTAGCCAATACGACCTGTGTGTGTGTGTGTGTGTGTGTGTGTGTGTGTGTGTGTGTGTGTGTGTGTGTGTGTGGCGGTGGTGGGGGGGGTCTCCTACTGTTCCTCGTGTTCCTTGTGTTAAATGGCCCTGTTGCCCTGCTGATATCTGAAAAGAGAAAGAAATATCCGTACACTTTATTATATTATAATTAAAAATGATTTGAGTTTTAGAGCAGCTGTAGGTTTCCTCCCACCTGGGTTTGGGAGGAAACTGAAAGAAGATGAAATAGTGGTGCTTGAAAGGTTTCTACATTTCTGCATAAATATGACCTAAAACAGGCGGCACGGTGGTGTAGTGGTTAGCGCTGTCGCCTCACAGCAAGAAGGTCCGGGTTCGAGCCCTGTGGCCGGCGAGGGCCTTTCTGTGCGGAGTTTGCATGTTCTCCCCGTGTCCGCGTGGGTTTCCTCCGGGTGCTCCGGTTTCCCCCACAGTCCAAAGACATGCAGGTTAGGTTAACTGGTGACTCTAAATTGACAGTAGGTGTGAATGTGAGTGTGAATGGTTGTCTGTGTCTATGTGTCAGCCCTGTGATGACCTGGCGACTTGTCCAGGGTGTACCCCGCCTTTCGCCCGTAGTCAGCTGGGATAGGCTCCAGCTTGCCTGCGACCCTGTAGAACAGGATAAAGCGGCTACAGATAATGAGATGAGATGAGAACATCATCAGATTTTCACACAAGTCCCAAAAGTAGATAAAGAGAACCCAGTTAAACAAATGAGACAAAAATATTATACTTGGTCATTTATTTATTGAGGAAAATGATCCAATATTACATATCTGTGAGTGGCAAAAGTATGTGAACCTCGAGGATTAGCAGTTAATTTGAAGGTGAAATTAGAGTCAGGTGTTTTCAATCAATGGGATGACAATCAGGTGTGAGTGGGCGCCCTGTTTTATTTAAAGAACAGGGATCGATCAAAATCTGATCTTCACAACACATGTTTGTGGAAATGTATCATGGACCTCAGAAAAAGCGTTGTTGATGCTCATCAGCCTGGAAAAGGTTACAAAACCATCTGTAAAGAGTTTGGACTCCACCAATCCACAGTCAGACAGATTGTGTACAAATGGAGGAAATTCAAGACCATTGTTACCCTCTCCAGGAGTGGTCGACCAACAAAGATCACTCCAAGAGCAAGGCGTGTAATAGTCGACGAGGTCACAAAGGACCCCAGGGTAACTTCTAAGCAACTGAAGGCCTCTCTCACATTGGCTAATGTTAATGTTCATGAGTCCACCATCAGGAGAACACTGAATAACAATGGTGTGCATGGCAGGGTTGCAAGGAGAAAGCCACTGCTCTCCAAAAAGAACATTGCTGCTCGTCTTCAGTTTGCTAAAGATCATGTGGACAAGCCAGAAGGCTATTGGAAAAATGTTTTGTGGACGGATGAGACCAAAATAGAACTTTTTGGTTTAAATGAGAAGCGTTATGTTTGGAGAAAGGAGAACACTGCATTCCAGCATAAGAACCTTATCCCATCTGTGAAACATGATGGTGGTAGTATCATGGTTTGGGCCTGTTTTGCTGCATCTGGGCCAGAATGGCTTGCCATCATTGATGGAACCATGAATTCTGAATTATAGCAGTGAATTCTAAAGGAAAATGTCAGGACATCTGTCCATGAACTGACTCTCAAGAGAAGGTGGGTCATGCAGCAAGACAACGACCCTAAGCACACAAGTCGTTCTACCAAAGAATGGTTAAAGAAGAATAAAGTTAATGTTTTGGAATGGCCAAGTCAAGGTCCTGACCTTAATCCAATGGAAATGTTGTGGAAGGGCCTTAAGCGAGCAGTTCATGTGAGGAAACCCACCAACATCCCAGAGTTGAAGCTGTTCTGTACGGAGGAACGGGCTAAAATTCCTCCAAGCCGGTGTGCAGGACTGATCAACAGTTACCAGAAACGTTTAGTTGCAGTTATTGCTGCACAAGGGGGTCGCAGCAGATACTGAAAGCAAAGGTTCACATACTTTTGCCACTCACAGATATGTAATATTGGATCATTTTCCTCAATAAATAAATGACCAAGTATAATATTTTTGTCTCATTAGTTTAACTGGGTTCTCTTTATCTACTTTTAGGACTTGTGTGAAAATCTGATGATGTTTTAGGTCATATTTATGCAGAAATATTGAAAATACTAAAGGGTTCACAGACTTTCAAGCACCACTGTATATATACACCTGAGTGCGTGATGTCCCAGTGGGAACCAGTGCTATAGACCAAAGCCAGACTCGGCAGGTGAGAATGGTTGCTCTGCCCTCTTCATTCGGATTTATTCGAGATTCTTCGGACTCCTCAGGTAGTAATGCATCAGACTGTGATAGTCCTGAAATTGGAGTGTGTGTACATGCTACTGCTATACAAGTAGAACCGTATCAGTTCGAACCAACGGAAAGTGAATCCAATAGTAAGACGTCGGCCACAGAGGCCCCCACCTTACAAAATAAAGCCAGAGAACAATTGGATGGAATTGAACTGACAGTCTCATGTGACTCTCATTAAAACAGGATGGGTGTTATATCTTATGCAACGTACATGTACATGCATGCATTTTCACTGATAAAAAAGGCTAATTAAATAATCAGATGAACTGAGACAATCACATTCTGAAGCAAATTAAATAATCTTATACCGGTAACTTAAATACACAATACAAGTTACATGTATTAATCTAAATGCAGGTAAACAACGAGTGTTGTTTTTGTTATTATGTAACCAAATGAGAGAGTCGTGTCTTACCTGTCTGTGTTCTCACTTTTGAAGGCCAAGCTTGTGGCCGATTGTTTTGAAACAATCTGACTTTCAGTTCTTTGTTAATTCGCTTCTTCTGCATAAGGCCGAGATATTGCTGCTGAGGCAAGCATATCCAGTGGGGAAATCTGACAACTGGTTCACTCATTCTCCATTTTCTCCATACCGAGTACTCCGCCATTACTGCTCGACTCTCACTTTGGGAGAACTGGTGCAACTGAACTTACTTTCCTTCTCTTGTAGTTTTCTTTTCCTTTAATTGTTGGTACTGCACCATCTTTCAATATGGGCTTATAGCCAACGCTCCTCAACAGATCAGAGGTTTCGTACAAGTCCTCAGTAAAATGTGCCGAGCAGAGGAGAGACCACTTCGTAGGTGCCCAATCCATGAATTTTTCGCAAAACATGTCCAAATCTTTGCAGTTTGAACATTCTTGGGCCATGAATACAATGTAAATCCACCTTCTGTCGTGTTGCTGCACCGACCAACAACACATCTACGTGGCATGGCGATAAATTAGCTCAAAATGGAGGATCGGAGTTGCAGTCAGCTCTGTGTTTTAGTATAGCGGAAATGGTGATGAGACCGATAGACTTCCTGCTGTGACATCACAGATGTCAAGGTCATTCACTCAGACCGCTACCTATATGAATCACTTCAATCGTAAAAATGACCATGTTAGATTTATTGTTAACGCTTAAAACTATTCCTGTGCCATTCTTGAGGTCTCAAGGCATTTATAAACAAAAAGTGAGGCCATGGTTCTGCGTATCTCCTTTAAGGTCTTTCACATAAGGTAAAGTTATGTGGGACACACATTCAGGTTTATCCGTAGACTCCACATCAGTATCTTTCCTCCTGCGCCCTTTGATGTCCACCAGATGAAGGGTCCAATTTGGGTAACCACAACCCTTAAGGGCCTATCGGACACGCTTTACCTTATATTTTATCGGGCATGCGCACTGCATGCTCGAAGGAATGACGTCACTTCCCATCCCTGATGAAGGCTCCTGAAGGAGTTGAAAGCTTGGGTATGTCCGAGAATTTTTGTGCAGTAAAAAGCTTTTTTAAAATCTTTATATGGAATTAACCGCTGCATAGATGAAAATCTTCAACGTAATATATCACATCACATAATGGACTGTATATTAAAATATGTGCAATAATGCCAATGAAATATATTTATTATATTTATATATTTGCTGTTAGTAAAGCTGTTTTTAAATTCTGTCAACACCTTTTGAAAAATCCTGTACAGTAATTGGAGCACATCCCAAAAACCAATTGGAGGCTTTGCTCCTAACTTGCTCCTAGATATGAATGTATGTGTGTGTGTGTGTGTGTGTGTATGAAGAAGAAGAAAAAGCCTTTATTCATCACATGTACACTCAAGCACACAGTGAAATTTCTCCTCTGCATTTAACCCATCTGAAGTGGTGAACACACACACCCAGAGCAGTGGGCAGCTATGCTACAGCACCCAGGGAGCAGTTGGGGGTTAGGTTCCTTGCTCAAGGGTCCTTCAACCCAACCTCAGACCACGGCTGCCCCATGTTAACCTAACCGCACGTCTGTAAACTGTGGGAAAAACATTCAAACTCCACACAGAAAGGCCCCTGCCAGCCACTGGGCTCAAACCCAGAACCTTCTTGCTGTGAGGTGACAGTGCTAACCACTACACCACCATGCTACCCTTCTTCTTCTTCTGAATACAGTGTATATATGAAATGAAGTACTATGGCGTATTAGGAACATTGTAGGTTAAAAAAATGAGCTGGGGTAAAGGGTAATATTTCAATTTTAAAAAATCTTGGATATTCACTGAGATTATAAAGTCATACATTTGTGAGAAAAAAAACTCAGAAAAATAGTGTTCAAGTCAAGTCAAATGTATTTGTATAGCGCTTTTAATAATAAACATTGTCGCAAAGCAGCTTTACAGAATTTGAACGACTTAAAATATGAGCTAATTTTATCCCTAATCTATCCCCAATGAGCAAGCCTGCGGTGACGGTGGCAAGGAAAAACTCCCTCAGACGACATGAGGAAGAAACCTCGAGAGGAACCAGACTCAAAAGGGAACCCATCCTCATTTAGGCAACAACAGACAACATGACTATAACATTAACAGTCCTAACATAAAGTCAGCTTCGTTGATGTTATAAAACCCCCACCGATAGAAACCCGAGCGCAAAACCGTTCACGACAACCGTAGTCCCAAAGTCAGCAAGTCAACTGCAGTCCTAAAGTCAGCAAGTCAACTGCAGTCCCCAGCCAAAAAAAGCACCACTGCAAGAGTCCAGAGCGTCCTCCAGGACGCTCATGTCCACATGGGGCCGCCCTCCATAGGAGCGATGCGATGAGACTCCAACCAGACACAGGGCACCAGGATGGATCAGGCAGGTCCGAGGAGCAGAAGAGGTCAGCATCTCGATCCCAGGACTGACATGTAACTCATAGGGACAAATTTGGGGGGGGGGGGGGGGGGGGGGGGAGAGAGAAAACACAGGTTGTTAGGTATGCCCAATGTCACCTGAATAAGTAGGAACAGTATACATATTGCACTGAGTACAAGCAGGGACTCCGGCAACTAACTATGACAGCATAACTAAAAGGGGAGAGCCAGAAGGTAACACAGGCATGAGGGAGCCCCGGGACATAAAGCAGGAGCCACTACACCGTCAACAAACTCGAGTGAGAAAGCGGATGGGGACTGACAGCATCCATACATCCCAGTTTACCAAAACACTCTATGCCTGAGGACCCTCCAGATCTACTCCTTTACCTCATAAACACCATTAACACAAGGCTTGACTAAACAGATATGTTTTCAGCCTAGACTTAAACACTGAGACTGTGTTTGTTTGTTTTTTTGTCAAGGAACTACATCACTTCACTTTGCAAGGTTGGATCAACATCATCATGCCACAGATGCCACGTCTGAGATGACAGTTATCGGAAACGCAGTCTTTCCTGCTTGATCAGGCAAAAGACAGAGGATATTACACAGGTGCATTAAGATATGAAGTTTATCTTCAAATGGTGAATATATTCACGCGTGAGTGAAGTGAAAGTGTGAAAATATTTTCAACACAAGAAGATAAACTTCATATCTTCATGCAACCTTGTAATGTTCTTGATATTATATGAACACAGACAAAAAAAAAAAAAACAATGCAAGTTCATCAAAAGAATTTTAATTTTGAACCGGTTCACCATTTTGACAACATGCGTCCAGTCAGTGGGAAAACACTCAGAGTGACGTCATCAGAGTGAAATATCGGGCAATACAGTATGTCACTCAGATCCATGATGTATTTCGTATGAAAAATGCGAGTTTTTCAACACAAGAAGATAAGCTTCATATCTTCAAGCCAACATGTGATTTTCTTTTTATTATATCGACACATTCACAGACAAAAAGTACGCAAATTCTTCAATTTCATCACAAGTGACATATAGTGATTTATGTCACGGTTTTGGTTCTCCATGTCCCAGATGGAGGTCAGATGAAAAATACTTGGCGTATTTCCCAGTTAAACACTTGTGTTCATATAATATAGATAACAGAATAAAACACTAAGAGATTTTCAACTCCATTTCTCAGAATGCACTGCAGCCGGGAAACATGTGATTGCTGTCTTGGAGAATATCCAAGTGTTTTGGGATTTTTTTGTCTTGTAAATTTGTGACTTTTTTTTATCTCAGAGAATATCTAAGTTGTGTTTTTGGGGGGGGTTTTGTGTGTAAATGTATGACTTTACTCTAGGAAATTATGTTGTTCTTTTTTCCCCTAAGAATATTACTCCCCTCAGCTCCATTTTATTTTTCTTTTTACATGCAAATCATAGGAAGCAGACTGCTTTTGTTTGTTTGCTTCACTGTCAGCGATTTACTCCAGTAGCGTGCAATAATAATAATAATAATAATAATAATAATAATTTGAGTTTCTATAGTTCCTTTCACAATCCCAAGTTCACATTACAGTAGTGATGGGAGAGGAGGAAAAAGACTAAGCAGGAAGAGAGGAAGAGGGATGTTCATGGAAGTGATGAGTCTTCAACTGAGATTTGAAAGAAAAGAAAGAAGAACAGTTATGGAAAGAGTGAGGAGGAGAATTCCAGAGTTTAGGGGCAATGACACTAAAGGACCTGGCCTCCATGGTGTAAAGGCTATTGCATGGGATAGCAATTAAATTGTTACTAGAAGACCTTAGTGAGTGAGAGGGGGTATAGGGGGTGAGTAGTCCCCTAAGGTAGATTGAAGGAAGATTATGCAAAGAAATAAAGTTAAAGCTTAACCCCACCCCCGCGAGGGTCTCAAAAAATGATTGTTTATTTAAAAAACATTAACTTATCCATTCATTGTGCATGTTCTTTATTGTTCTGAAATGAATGTTCTTGGTATTAAAAGAAACATTTCCTGAACAGTCATACAAACATTATCAAGAAATTCTGCTTACTGAACCGTGAACCACGTTGAGTCACAGCAGCACTGTGGTCCAGCTTCATATGAGAATCTGATCGTGTCTCCAGTGAACTTTTCTGATGTCTGGAATGGATCAGACCCAAAACCTGAAGTAAATCCGATCAAATAATATCAGGTTGCTATAATAAAGAGCACCGTGAGTTGGCCTAGTGGTTAGTGTGTCTATCTCTATACCAGGAGATCACGAGTTCTAGTCATGGTCGGGTCATACCAAAGACCATCATAAAAATGGTACATACTACCGTCTGGCAAGGCACGCTGCAATACAGATGTGAGTTGGGAAGTCAAACTATCGTGGTTATCAGAGAACCCGCCCCCCACTGTATCCCTAACTGTATAGGTGAGAGGCCGAGGGCTATGGAAATGGAGACTAGCGCCACCCAATGCACTTTAACGTTCTGGTTAATACTGTGATGGGAGACTGCCTGGGAAGACCAGATTCTGGGATGAGTGGGACTTCACTGATTTTGGAAAGATATGTTTGTTTTGAAAGATAGTTAGCTCATTGACTCAGTCACGTTACAGAAAAACCTTTCCAGAATGTTCAACAGGGTATCTGCTTGAGACCGAGTGATGTAGCTGATGTTGAGGAACTGTAGATATGTAGGAGTTGGGTAAAGTTATATTCTGCAAATACGGATATTTGGAGCACTAAATGAATACAGAAAGTGGCATCATGTTACATGCCGAGGGTGTATGGTGCCCTGAGATGGACTGGTGTATAAAAAAAACAAAAAACAAGAGTGCTCTGAGAGCACAATATCCCCTGCTGGCAACTCTGCCATAACTCTGGTAAAACGTGACTGAATTGAACAAAATTGCAATATGCGTATTACCGACATATAACAAAGAACCCTGCCAAGTTTCGTGAAATTCCTCCAGAAATTATGAGGAGTTGATTTCAGAAGGTGAACGCCCTTCCTGGGATGGACGGACAGACATTGCCACGACGTAATCCCCTTTCAGGCCTTTCGGCCAGCGGGGGATAAAAATTGTGAGGGAAGTTGATTTCAGAAAGCGAGCACACCTTGATGAAATTACCAAAGTACAAGTTTGTTAATAATCCAGGGCATAACTCTGGGAAAATTTGCCCAAATTAAACGAAATTTCAATCTGCGTATAACTGTCATATAACAAAGAATCCTTTCACCAAGTTTGGTGAAATTCCTCCACAAATTGTGAGAGGAGTTGATTTCAGAAGAACGTACACCCTCATGAAATCGTCAATGTACAAGTTATTTAATCAAGGGTCAAAACTCTGGTCAAAATTTCACAAACAAAATTAAATTGCAATCTGCGTATTACTGTCATATAACAAGGCCTTTTGCCAAGCTTCGAGAAATTCGTCCAAAAATTGTGAGAGGAGTCGATGTCAGAAGGCGAGCACACCTTCATGAAATTGTCAAAGTACAAGGTTGTTAATCAAGGGCTGTAACTCTGGTAAAATGCGACCAAATTAAACAAAATTACAATATGAGTACTAACGACATATAACGATGCCTTTTACCAAGTTGAGTGAAATTCCTCCAAAAATCGTGAGAGGAGTTGATTTCAGAAGGAAAACACACTCTCATGAAATTGTCAAATTATAATTTTGTTCGTCAAGGGCTGTAACTCTGGTCAAATGTGACCCAATTTAGCGAAATTGCAATATGAGTATTACTGACATATAACAAAGAATCCTCCCAAATTTCGTGAAATTCCTCCAAAAAATTGTGAGAGGAGTTCATTTCAGAAGGTGAGCACCCTTCCTGGGACGGACGGACAGATGGAAATCACCACGACATAATCCCCCTTCGGGCCTTTCAGCCAGCGGGGGATAAAAAGGTTAGTTTACTAGGAGCTAGCTAGTCAGTGTGGTCTTTGAGATGGCAGGAGAACATGGGAACATAGCCTTTACAAGGGTAAAGCTGGATAGCTGGGGTTTTTAGTGTCTTTTAGATTAAAAAAAAGGGATTGAAAAGAGTAGAGGACAACTTTCAAATGTAAATGAAAGTTAATCAGCCCTAAGTGAAACTGGAAGTCCCAGTAGGTGGGAGAAAAACACTGCAGTAAAGGATTGAGGGCTGAGAGACCTGCTGAAAAAAAAAAAAACTCTCAACCTCCTAAATGGTGTTCCATATTCAACAGGAGGCCTGTTTCTCAGCATGACACAGGTCTCTCGTTCTCTCTCTCCCTCTCCTTTCTGAGCTCTCACAACCATCACCTCACCTCTGCACCAAGTAGTATTGCATTGTAATGGTGTACTTTTGGTTGGGAAACAAGAGTGTGTGTGTGTGTGTGGTCTAGAATCACCACTTTCATATGACCGCACGGCTCATGTTTGGCAATTTTGAGAGCAGCATCAGGCCCAGACGAGAACCCATGTCCTCTCCCTGCCCTCATTTAGACATCAGATAACAGCTCCATGTTTCTCTCAGCTTCTGTTTCCATCCCTCATGCACTTCTGCTGCGAGGACCGAGAACCATCCGACCATGATGGCCGCTGTCTCCGCTGTCAGTGAGCAGACAAAAATGACCTCAACCTGAGCTGTTCTTTTATGCCATCTTATTTTATTCCACTGTATCTTTTAAAGCCCTGATGTGAAGGACGGGTCTGAACAGAATGGTGGGTTTTTTTTTGTTTTTGTTTTTTTTCTGGCTAGCCTGAAGGAAAAGCATTAGCGAGTATCCATTGCTGCATGTCCTCTTCTGGAAGAGTGCGCAAGGGAATCTTTTCACCCCGTCACATTCTCCTCTCTCAAAACGCAGACCTCCAGGCTGATGGTGACTCACGGCGCAGCCCTGCTTCATTGTTCACTCTTCCCTTTATTTATTAACACCCGGCATGCGTGCGTGCTTCCCTCTCTCTGAATATGCAATGAGCGCTGAGGGTTCACTGGGCCCAGCTCATTTTAATAATCTTGACTATTGTGCGCAGAAGAGACTGGCAGCGAAGACTGGAAAGATGCCCCCTTCTCCGCCGGCTGCCCGCCTTCCTGCTCAAGCTAAAGAACGCTCCTGAAAGACAACATGGCCACTCCATTTGCATTCAAATGCAGACGCCGGAGCCTTTTGTTTCTCTCTTTTAGTCTCTGTCTCATGTCTACTCGTGTAATGAACGAGCTTCCAGTGTGTGTGTGTGTGTGTGTGTGTGTGTGTGTGAGAACGCAACATCTTGCGAGTATGAGTTTATAGTTATTTTTTTACACGCGTTCAAATAAAATGAAACTCAATCGATTTAGATAAAGTGCTGTTTTCTCGCTAGCACTTTTCTCACAAAAAACCGGCATTACGAAGAATGAAAATGGGACTTGAAATTTTGAAAAGGCTTTAAAACAGCCATTAAGTGTGCGATGTGTTTTGTTAATAAAGATGATACACTGTCTCATATCCTGCACTCACACGAGCAAGCATGCAGAAGTGATATTTGGATTGATTTTTTTTTTTTCAATTCAGTTCAATTAGGGATGACATTGTATAGAGACAAATCCAGTCCTTGGACCAACATCCAGTCCAACTGCGCAGGTGCAGGTGCTCTTTTGTCACACAAATTAAACCTGTCTTTATCGCCAGTTTAACCCCATGGAAGAAAAAATACACAGAATGGAAGAAAGAAACGGTGTGTCACATAAAACAAATGTTATATAGTGATTTGTGTACAGTACCAGTCAAAAGTTTGGACACACCTTCTAATTCAGTGTTTTTTTCTTTATTTTTATTAATTAAAAAGACACTTCTTCATGGCGGCACGGTGGTGTAGTGGTTAGCGCTGTTGCCTCACAGCAAAAAGGTCCTGGGTTCGAGCCCTGGGGCCGGCGAGGGCCTTTCTGTGTGGATTTTGCATGTTCTCCCCGTGTCCGCGTGGGTTTCCTCCGGGTGCTCCAGTTTCCCCCACAGTCCAAAGACATGCAGGTTAGGTTAACTGGTGACTCTAAATTGACCGTAGGTGTGAATGTGAGTGTGAATAGTTGTCTATGTGTCAGCCCTGTGATGACCTGGCGACTTGTCCAGGGTGTACCCCGCCTTTCGCCCGTAGTCAGCTGGGATAGGCTCCAGCTTGCCTGCGACCCTGTAGAACAGGATAAAGCGGCTAGAGATAATGAGATGAGATGAGACACTTCTTCATGTCTCAAAGTAATGATGGATGTTGTTTCTCTTTACTTAGTTGAACAGTTCTTGGCATAATATGGATTACTACAGTTGTGGGGTCGAATAGGGCTGTTTACTTACAGTATTTTTATTATTTACTATTCGATCTCAAAGACATTAAGAAGGTTAAGAACCTTTCATAACCTTGCTCTTTCTTATATCCGGGACCTTCTGACCCCTTACACTCCATCCTGCTCTCTCAGGTCCTCTAGCCATAATCTCCTCGCACTAGACTCTACCCTGGGTGGCAGGTCCTTCAGCGCCATGGCCCCACAAGCTCTGGAAGTCCCTCCCTCAACCCCTCCATGACTGCGCTTCCCTTCCTTTCTTCAAATCTCATCTCAAAACCTTTCTGTTTTAAGAACACTTCTCCGGCGGCACGGTGGTGTAGTGGTTAGCGCTGTCGCCTCACAGCAAGAAGGTTCTGGGTTTGAGCCCAGCAGCTGATGGGGGCCTTTCTGTGTGGAGTTTGCATGTTCTCCATATGTCCATGTGGGTTTCCTCTGGGTGCTCCGGTTTCCCCCCACAGTCCAAAGACATGCAGGTTAGGCTAATTGGTGGCTCTAAATTGACCGTAGGTGTGAATGTGAGTGTGAATGGTTGTTTGTTTCTATGGTGGGGTTTACATTAGACCGTATCAGCGGATCATCAGATTAACGTTTTTAAAACGATTAGTGTGCACACAGCAACGCCAATACACGATTCGCGTGCACACAGCAACGCCAATACACGGATACGCTCGGCTCCGCAGGCATCCTGCGCTCCAAATCACTCCGCCCTGAACAGCGAGTGCCCTCTGGAGGGTGCGCACTCCGGCCCTGCGCAGCTCACAGAGCGCGCGAGTGAAGTGCACGAGCAGTGATTCGGGACTGAGCCGCTGTGTGTGTGATCCTAATGCATATCGGGCATGCGCGTCACTTACCACTTGCAAGTGGAAGGATGGCAAGCCTAAAGACAATCATAACTACACAATGGGCAGTATTTGCATCAGTATTTGCAGTATTTTCATACTTTTATACTCTTTAATGAAAGGTGATACAAGGCGGAAGTCCACGCCGTTTTTCAGCAGTCGCGTCACATGACCAACGCCAGCGAATCAGGAAGGTGGATGTCACAGTGACGTTGTCCAATGACGACGCCAGCTAGAGCTCAGCACAGCATATCCGCGTATCCGTGTATTCTCAATGTTTACACAGCACCGGACCAGACACGATCTGGATTGAATACGTGGACCCTGGCGGATTCCCGTTTCCCGGCGTTTCCAGGCGTTTTAATGTAAACGGACAGTGCATCCGCGAAGAACACGAGACAGATACGGTCTAATGTAAACTTGGCCTATGTGTCAGCCCTGCGATGACTTGGCGACTTGTCCAGGGTGTACCCCGCCTCTTGCCCATAGTCAGCTGGGATAGGCTCCAGCTTGCCCGCGACCCTGCAAAGGATAAGCGGCTACAGATAATGAATGGATGGAACACTTCTCCTCCTCCACCACTGCATAAACTTACCACTCTTTAGCAACTTTTGTGTGTGTGTGTGTTGCTTCCTTTGACCTATGTAAAGTGACCTCGAGTTTGAGAAAGGCGCTATATAAATGTAACTTATTATTATTTATTATTTAAGAAACTGCAGTAATTAACTTTTGACAAGGCACACATGTTAATTGAAAAGCATTCCAGGTGACTACCTCATGAAGCTGGTTAAGATAATGACAATAGTGTGCAAAGCGTCATCAAGGTAAGCGCTGGCTACTTTGAAGAATCTAAAATATGAAACGTATTTTGTTTTTTAACACTTTTTTTGTTTAACACATGTCATTTCATAGTTTTAATGTCTTCAGTATTGTTCTACGGTGTAGAAAATAGTCAAAATACAAAAAAACCTATGAATGAATCAAGTCAAAGTCCCTTCCATGCCAAGACCTCGTCTTCCCAGGCAGTCTCTTGTCCCAGTCTTTTGAGGCACGTTAGATGGCGCCGATGTCCGTTTCTATAGCCCTTGACCTCTCGCCTATTACTGTACATAGCTAGAGTTATAGTGGGAAGCCGATTCTCTGGTAACCGCAAGAGTTTGTGCCTGCATTGCCAGATGGCAGTAGGTACCATTTTTATGATGGCCTTTGGTATGACCTGACCACTAGTAGAGCTTGCAATCTCCTGGTCAAGAGATGGGACATGCTAACCACTAGGCCAGCTCGCGGTTATGATCAAGTAGGTGTGTCCGAACTTCTGATTGGTACTGTAGGTTTTGACTAATCCCATCTCATTTCATATTGGATCAAAAAGTGCACCAAAGGCAAACTATAAGAGAAATGATTGACTTGTTACGTTTGGAGTTTGGAGTTTTACAGGGTGACACACTGGCCCCATACCTCTTTGCAATCATTTTCGATTATGTCATGCAGAACACTTTTGCAGCCAGAGAAGAAGAACTTGGATTCAAACTAGAATGATGGAGAAGTCAAAGAGTGCCACCATTGGTGGTAACTAACTTAGACTTTGCAGATGACATTGCACTTTTGACGGAGGAAATAATCCAAGCACAGGAAATTTTGAAACAACTTGAAAAAGAAGCTGGAAAAGTGGGTTTACGTTGCAATGCCAAGAAAACAGAAATCCAAGCTTTCAACCAAGAAACCACTGTTGTTGTCAAGTCAAAAGATGGCACCACTTTGAAAGTGTGGAGCGCTTCAAATATCTTGGAGCCTGGACAGAAAGTTTGAGCAAGGACATATCAGTTAGGAAGGCATTAGCCTGGAATGCTTGTCACAAGCTCAGGAAAGTATGGTCATCGTCACTCAGCAACAAACTCAAGATAAGACTGAGTGCATTTACATGCACATAGAGAAAATCGAATGTCTGCCGTTGCTCGACTGAAATCGAGGTTCTAAATGCCATGGATACACCTTAGCTCGGCTGAAATTGAACCGAACTTGATTTCTCGTAATCGAGCTACACGACCTAGATTATGCGATTTTAGCCGAGCTACTTAGTGCATGTAAACCCTATCGAGCTACGTAGTCGAGCTACTTACTTCAGCACTGCCCCTTCCGGAAGTGACGAGTGACGAGACCACAAGCGGGAAACACGACAGCCTCGGTCGGCATGACAACAGTAGTAGCGAGCAGCAGAAGAGGTCAGGAGGAACAAACGAAGAAGAGAAAATGGTGAGCAGAAACGTGCACTTCTGGAGCAATGAGGAGACAGAATTCATGCTCATTTAGCTTAAGGAGTTGAATATATTAAAATTCATGGACGGGAGAAAAACGCGCAATGGAGAACACGGAACTGATAACTTTGTTTACACTCTTGAATAGCTCTTCTTCATGACGACAACCGGAAGTGTACCAACACGATGGGGCGTGTAGCGCCACTTGTGGCTCGGGTACACAATGTACTTCACACAATAGCTCGATTTCCTTGTGTGCATGTAGGATTGGATTTCTCTGGCACCCTGCTGGGACCCTTAGCTCGATTACCGACAGCAGCTCGATTTGGATATGCATGTAAACGTACTGACTGTTTCTTGCCTCAGTAGAAACTGTACTCCTCTATGGTGCCAAAACTTGGACCATCACCAAGTCGTTGAAAAAGCAGTTAGATGGCTGTGACACAAGAATGCTTAGGATGGCCTTAAATGTATCTTGGAGTCAACATATGCCCAACCAACAACTTTATGGAACTCTCCCAGCAGTAGCAAAAAAGATACAACAACGAAGGATGAGACTGGCAGGACACTGTTCACGTCATACTGACAAAGTTGCTAACAAACTTGTTCCCTGGACACCCTCTGATAGAAGGCCAAATCGTGGAAGAAGGAAAACCACTTATATTGACAACCTTCTGAATGACACTGGGTTGGAAAATATGCAGGACTTAAAAACCCTCATGGAAGATCGTGCTGAATGGAAAAAACGTGTGGACATCGTATTAGAGTGTCAAGAAAGATGACCAAGGTGAGGTGAGGTTGTCACGTTGTAGTAGGTACACAAAATTAGAGTCAGGGTCTGCACACTCAGGACTTTATTTTGATGCAGGTGTAACTTAAGGGCGGCACAGTGGTGTAGTGGTTAGCATGGTTGCCTCACAGCAAGAAGGTTCCGGGTTCGAACCCAGTGGCCGGCGAGGGCCTTTCTGTGTGGAGTTTGCATGTTCTCCCCGTGTCTGTGTGGGTTTCCTCCAGGTGCTCTGGTTTCCCCCACAATCCAAAGACATGCAGTTAGGTTAACGTGGGGCGGCCTTGGGCTGAGGTGCCCTTGAGCAAGGTACCTAACCCCTGACTGCTCCCCGGGCGCTCTGGTGTGGCTGCCCACTGCTCTGAATGTGTGCGTGTGTTCACTGCTTCAGATGGGTTAAATGCAGAGGATGAATTTCACTGTGCATGTGATGAATAAAGGTTTCTTCTTCTTAATGGGATAATGTGAGTGTAACGTTAATTCGCTTGTCCATGAGCTGACTTTATTTTCCTAGTAGTCAGGAATAAATGTGTCTGTGATGGTAAATCGGTACAAAAGGGGAAGAATGTTCAAGACGCAGTGTGTAGCATTGCCATTCTGTGCTGGGGTTACTATCTTTGTAGAGTTTTCTCTGGGTTCTCTGTTTTTCTCCCACCTCCCAAAAACATGCTAATAGTCGGCTTAGCTATTCTCAGTTGCCTGTAGGTGTGAATGAAGGACTACAATGGACTGGTGTCCCATCTTGGGTGCATCCCCATCTCATACCCAGTGTTCCTGGGATCCACCATGATCGAGTCCAGGATAAAGACATTAGAGTACATTAATAGCATTTAGCAGACGTTCTTATCCAGAGCAACAGATAAGAGCAACTGGGGAGCAGTTGGGGGTTAAATGCCTTGTACACCTTGCTCAAGGGCACTTCAGCCATTATTCCTGTTGGTACAGGGAATCGAACCAATGACCTTTTGGTCCCAGAGCTGCTTCTCTAACCATTAGCTTCTCCATGTTATTCACAATGAATGAATGAATGAATGAATGAATGGTGATACATGCTAGCATAAGGGTTGAATAGTATTTTCCTGACTTCTACCAAAGCCTTGAAACATTGGCCCCTTTTCTTACGTCCTGTTTTTATGGATGTTTATTCACCCTGTTCATTCACAATGTCGGCAGGCTGCTTCACAGAGAATTAAATAAATAAAATGGAATGAAACGTGAATCAGACATTCGATGTGTCAGAACATCAATATTGTGTCTAACAGAGCAATTCACAAATTATAATTTACTTCCGTCACGGAGATGAGGAATTAGCCAATATGAGCAGTGTGCTAGAGGGTCACGTATGACTGAACATCCGAACAACTGATAACAAAAAAAAAATGGTGTAAAACAAGTTATATCAACTTGCTGATTATTTATACCCCTAAAACCCTGAGACAAAAAATGAAACAGGAACTGAACCGTTTAATTCATTATTATGGAATGTTTGAGTGATTATTATGGAAAGTGTGTAAAATTGTTTACTTTATATGTGAATTTTTATCATTATCACCACCACCACCACCACCACCACACACACACGTACATAATCTCAACCCTGTGTCCGAAATCGCTCCCTGCTCACTATATAGGGCACTATATAGTGAGGACGCCATTTTGTAGTGCTGTCCAAAACTTTAGTGAGGATTATTTACACCCTATATAGTGCACTCAAAGTATCCCACAATGCATCACGAAAAGTAGTGTACAACGATAGTCACTAACCAATGCAATATATCCCATCGTGCATTGTGGTCGCACTGAAAGAAATCAAATTAAAAGTCTCAAATTTGATTTAAAGGAGAACTGAAGTCATTTTTAAACTTGCTTTATTTCTTAATTAACATGTTATTCAATTACGTTTTCGGTTTTAGTAACCTTATATCGTGCAACTAATTGCAATTAAATATTATACTTATCGGCCTATTCGGTTTTTAGCCGTGTTCAATTTAGTTCGTTTGGTCCACGGCAGGCGTCGCTTATCCGCGCGATCTTCACGAGACTTGTGCGAGACTTCGAAACGTCAAGTGTCAGCCAGGTGTCAGCGCCGCCATTTTGAAAACTGTTTTCCAAATGAAATATTGCACAAAAACGAGTTTAAATGACGATTACTGCCTACTTTTTTCAAACTTTCCTGATTGCTATCAAAACAAACAAAACTTCCGGCTTGATCACATCAGCATTCGAAAGAGGGCGCGCGCGTCTTTTGATGATGTTGGCAGATGTCGGTCGCTTTGATTTCCGCTGTACGTTTTACTTCCGTCCTACGATGTCTCGCACAGGTCTCAACGAATCTCGTTTACGGCCATCGCTTTGACATACGGACTGATATATTACAGCATATTTCAAACACTCATAACTCGCTATAGCAGCGACAAAATAGCGATCAAAAATGCATTCCGATATTTAATAAAATGTGATAAATAGAATTTTGATAATAAAAAATTTGCTTTCAGTTCTCCTTTAATAAAATGCAGCGGCAAAGAAGAAAGGAAGTATTCAGCCTTGATTTAAAAGAACTGAAAGCTGCAGGTACTTTGTATTGATTAATGTAGGAAATGCGCTCAGTATAATACAGATTTATCACAAAAACACATGCGCGTATTTATTATTTTGAAAACCCACCAGCCGCCTGATCTGGAACGTTTTAATTGTGTGACAGTAATGACGTAAATACCAGCGTGACGGACTAGTGTCCGAAAGCTTTTTTTTTTCCATTTTACCAATGAGTTCACTATAGTCCTCTATATAGTAATTCCCTATATAGGGAGTAGGGAGTAGTGAATGAGTGAGTGATTTCGGACACAGGGCATGCCTTGTTTTTTCTCACTCATAAGGAACGTGAACCAAACTTTGCTTTGGCCTCCATCATCACACTTGTTATTATCATTAACACACAGTGTGTGTGTGTGTGTAAATGTATTCATATATTCACAAGTTCTGTATCATTATTTTCTTCGTTTACCCGTTTTGCCAGCGGTGTCTCAATAGCGATGAGTGCTGGTTTTTTTAGGAGCGAGTCCTGCAGGCTGATCTCGGTCATGAGGGAAGATCATGGCTCGCTCTCTCTCTCTCTCTCTCTCTCTCTCTCTCTCTTCAACGCCGCGTCTCTGCCTCATTAATACTGACCTCTGGTGTGCCGAGCGTGGACAGTGCATTTGAAAGGTCCTGCGTGGTTCAAGAAAGTTGCAGCTATGTGGAATTTTTACATAAATAACAAACTTCTCTCTCTCTCTCTCTCTCTCTCTCTCTCTCTCTCTCTCTCTCTCTTCTCCGAATGTTGTATAAGCACTAAAACATTCACCGGTTTATGAAGCTTTATTTATTTATTAATCTATAATTAAATTCAGAGAGTAACTGCCTGTGGTCGGGACGCAAGGGAACTGTGTCGAGCACCTTCAGATGAAGCAACCAAAAAAAAAAGTATAATAAAAGTTATTTATTTATCTCTTTAGCTTTTTTTTTTTTTTCTCCTGGTTCATTTTGTGTTCCTTATTTTCACCCACTTGTTATTTTTGTCTTCAGGACTGAATTCAGTTGTATTGTGTCAAACACATCATGACAAAGCAAGCAGAATAGTTAGATATTAGTTTTATATTAGATAATACCGTAGTTAGATATTAGTTTTTTGATTTTGTTTTTTTTTTTATTCTTAATCTAATCAGTTTTTGGTTTATATTACCTCAAGTCCTACAGTCCATGAACTGAGGTCGTGTTTATGTTTGTGTCACTCATAAACAGCGCTGTTTTTGAAGGATTGTGACAGGATTGTGAATCTCATTAACCCGTGTATTGATTTTGCGATTTGTTCGCTTTTCTCACACCCGCTTCATGGACTGCACTGTCATTCGGTAGCAAAAAAAAAACACACACACACACACAAATTATGTCTGGATACCTGTCTGTATGACTTATCGACTTATTAAGTGGACTCTCCATAGTTCATGTTTGTTTGTTTTTTTGTTTTGTTTTTTTTAACTCATCTGGTCGTAAAGCCGATGGGGTGTTGCCGTGGCGTGGCGTCCGTCATCCATCCATCCATCCGTCGTCCACAATTCAGTTAAATCGTATTTCCTCTATCAGTTCTCCATGGGTTTCCGTTCCGATTGTTTTGTTTGAAAGAACTCATCACTCTGCAAAAAAACATTGTTGTTTTTGTCAAATTTTTTTGCTAACGAGTTAGCAAAAAAGAATTAGGCCAAATTAATGAATTTTCCAGGCCTCTCACGAGAATTTTGTCTCCTCTCTCATTTCTCATCTGATTCCAGTTCTGATCGATGTTTTGGGTAGACATCAGTGGATGGATGGATGGATGGATGGATGGATAAACAATTTGTTTACACCTTTGTTTATTTTCAGTTAATTCGTGTCTCCTCCCTCCTTCAGTTCTCAATGGATTTCAGTTCTGATTGTTTTATTTGAAAGAACTCGACCTTCTGCACAAAACTCGGTCATTGTATTGTCAATTTTTTTGTGAACAAATTACTAATTAGGTCAACTTGATACATTTTCTTCTGACTAGAATTGTATCTCCTCTCTCATTTATCATGCGAATTCAGTTCTGATCGATGTTTTGGGTCGATCTTTCCTTGAGGAACAAAATTTAGTCCTTTGTTGATTTTCCTCTTGCAAGCAATTTGTCGTGGAGGTTGGTCCTCCCTCTCTCTCTCTCTCTCTCTCTCTCTCTCTCTCTCTCACATCGTCACATTTCAGTTCCGTTTGATGTTTTGGTCATCGTGGTTGTTTTGAAGGCAGGCCGCCTGAGCCGCTACGTCCTTGACGTTCTGGTTTTGCACTTTTCACATTAGTTCTGTTGTTGAGTAAAATGCAGCATGGATCCATATTTGGTTATTTAGTTGTCTTTGGTTAGTTGATACAGATGACGAGGAAGTTGTTCTGCGTTTTTTTTTGTGGTCATACCGTATTATAAGTGTAGATATAATGCATAGTGCATGTACAAAATCAGGCTGTGAGAAATGTAACAGGACATTCCATGCCGTTTTACTCTTGAGCACTCGGAGTGAGGCAGGAATACATTCTAGATTAGGATGCCAGATCAACACACACACACACACACACACACACACACACACACACCGGAGGGGAAAGTTAGCATCGCCAATCTTCTCATCTCTCATCTCATTATCTCTAGCCGCTTTATCCTGTTCTACAGGGTCGCAGGCAAGCTGGAGCCTATCCCAGCTGACTACGGGCGAAAGGCGGGGTACACCCTGGACAAGTCGCCAGGTCATCACAGGGCTGACACATAGACACAGACAACCATTCACACTCACATTCACACCTACGGTCAATTTAGAGTCACCAGTTAACCTAACCTGCATGTCTTTGGACTGTGGGGGAAACCGGAGCACCCGGAGGAAACCCACGCGGACACGGGGAGAACATGCAAACTCCACACAGAAAGGCCCTCGCCGGCCACGGGGCTCGAACCCGGACCTTCTTGCTGTGAGGCGACAGCGCTAACCACTACACCACCGTGCCACCCATCACCAATCTTATCAACATATTTTTAAAACATGGGAGGAAACTGGAGAACCCAGAGGAAACCCATGAGCATGTAAAGCTCCACAGTAGCGTAAGCTCTGAATTGAACCCTGGAGCTGTGCGGTGGTGACGCTACCCACTGCACCATCACGCCACCCAGTTTACCTTTGTGGAAGCTCTGGTTGGGAGTCTCAGCAGGTGGTAATGCAAGCAAGGTTTTAGACCAGGGTGGGTTGGAAAACAGCACTGAGCCAGTGGATGTTATGGAAATGTTACACAACCTGTTACGCCACACATCAGTGCAAGCGCATTCATTTCTGTTCACGAAAATAGCAGCTGAGAGCAATCAATTACATTAGCGTTATATCAGCAAATTACACTAAAATAGAGCCCTTTGCTTCTGCTTTTCTCCATCAATATTATACACACAAACACACACACACACACACACACGTGTGTGTGTGTGTGTGTGTATATATATATATATATATATATATATATATATATATATATATATACACACACACACAGGCGCTCCTCATTCCTAGTGTGTTGCTCTCACTCCCTTACTGGGGGATTTGACTCTAACTGGGCTTGGCGCCCATAATGAAATGAAATCTATTTAAAGCCAAAAGCGGAGCAAGTTTTAATTTCCGATTCCAGGCTTAACCTTTTTGGCTGCACAGCATTTCACATCCACTTAATAACTTTTACTTCCCCTTTTCCTCCTTCGCTCATTCTGTCCTTCACTCTTTTCCTCTTCTCTCAGTGCTGCTGTTGGTGAAAACGATAAAGCTGCCTCTTCCAGCGTTAAAACGTCTTCTGTGAGGTGTGTAAGGATTCACTATTCAAATCCATGCACTGATCTCAATATTAACAATATGACTGCATGGCACCATTAAACACGGGGCGAGGCAAAAACAGCCTGTGGAACTTAGGGAGGCGTGGCCAGTGAAGCTGTCAGTCCTGGTCAGGGAGGTGTGGCCAGTGAAGCTGTCAGTCCTGGTCAGGGAGGTGTGGCCAGTGAAGCTGTCAGTCCTGGTCAGGGAGGTGTGGCCAGTGAAGTTGTCAGTGCCAGTCAGGGAGGCGTGGCTAATATATTTGTCAGTACCAGTGATTCAGGTGTGGCCTAGGTGCATGTTATTTCAGGGGAAGGAGGTGTTAGTGCAAGTAAAGGAGGTGTGGCCTCTCCGTCTGGTGAAGCAGGTGTGGCCTAGCCCCTTGTTAGTCTCAGTGAAGGAGGTGTGGCCTGATTACTCGACATGTAAAGAGTCACCCAATTCACAATTCAGTTCAATCTATGATATTGGGTACATAGTTCGATTTTCCCATAATATTTTTTGGCGAAAAAAAAAAACTGAAGACAATTTTATTCCCAAAAAAATGCTAAATGTATTTTCCTATTCTTTATCAACAAAAAAATACTTTTGTTTAATTTTCTTAATAACCAATAATAATGATTTACAAAAATTTGTAAAGGTTGGAGGAAAATATAGTAGCCTATTAACTAAAATATTCCTTTTATTCAAAATGAAAAAGTTAATAACAAGTGAAAAGTTTGGTTCCAAAACGCGATAAACACCAAATTTGAAAAATGGAAACTCCCGCCACCAAACCATCAGCAATTATCATATCTTACTCGTACCATATTCAGTTTTCACCAAAACACAATATCTGCCATTGATTTACACACTGCATTACGGCCTTTCATTCCAAAACACAAGTGCCATCACCGATTTTTCTCAAAACCAGACATATCCATTTGGCCAATCAGAGGCCGCCATTGGTGTGAAGTCTTCTAAGACAGCTGTGCCCATGAAGTAGGAAATCGCTTCGTCACTTCTTGCGTTTATTGGACAATTTCACGCTGAATTATGAATAATTTCGATAAAATAATCTAAAAAAAATAAATAATCTATAAAATAAAATAATCTGTCATGAAAGAACACGGTTAAATGCGCTTTAAATAGAAAGGGATGTGTAGCATTTGGGGGGAAAATGCCGTGGCGTGGATATGTAGCGACTTGACAAAAAAAAATTACTTGGTTCACTTAAAAGCTGTTAATTAGTTCTGGATTTCATTTTTGAAGATTATTATCATCAAAGAGTTAGTCAATAAATTTAAAAAACAGGATACAGTGGTTTTCCTTTTATCACTTCCCGTAATCAGAAAAAGTGATTTTTCTCGAAACAATGGAATTGGATAGATAGCGTTTTATAGGAACCAAACTCTTCAAATAGCCCTTTTAAAAAAAAAAAAAAAACATGTATAAACATTTATGAAGTCTAAAGTCAGGTGTAAATGTAAAAAAAAGGGCGTGGCCTACAGTATGTGCCTGTTATTCTTGGGTTTCAGTCACGTGACTTTTCTTAGCGATTTCACTCCTGGTAAAACAGCTGGTGGTCTAGCAAATCAAAACGGCTGCCGTAGTGCAAACAACTAGCGATAACTTATCAGAGTACGCTCGTAATCTAGAAGCCACTGCTGGCTTTAGATATATTCAGAAGATTGCTACGTGCAATGGAATCGACCCCTACAGTCTGGGAAAGAAGGATTTGTCATATGATCTCGAAAACTACCCTTCAGTCGAGTTCCCCGACATCTCGAACTATCTGGTGTTGCAGACGTCCTTCTACACCGCAAAACAGATGAAAGCGTGGAAGAGTATGGAGGCTTCGCATCGCATCGCATCGCATCGCATCGCATCGCATCGCTCCTGTGGAGGACGGCCCCATGAGGACAGTTGAAAGTCACACCTGGAGGACGCTCTGGACTCTTACAGTAATGCTTTTATGGCTGAGGGCTACAGTTGACTTGCTAACTTTAGGACTGCAGTTGGTTGTCATGAACAGTTTTGCACTCAAGTTTCCATCAATGAAGAGTTTATAACATCAACGAAACTGACTTCATGTTAAAACTGTTAATGTTATAGTCATGCTGTCTGTTGTTGCCCAAATGAGGATGGGTTCCCTTTTGAGTCTGGTTCCTCTCGAGGTTTCTTCCTCATGTCGTCTGAGGGAGTTTTTCCTTGCCACCGTCGCCACAGGCTTGCTCATTGGGGATAGATTAGGGATAAAATTAGCTCATGGTTTAAGTCGTTCAAATTCTGTAAAGCTGCTTTGCGACAGTTTATTGTTAAAAGCGCTATACAAATAAACTTGACTTGACTTGACTTACAACTTTTCTGTACGTGGCTGGGTAAAGGACCTCGGGATCAAGTCGCTGCCGAATGAACCCTGTATTGTTTTTGCCCGTGTAAGTATGTTTTTTTAAGCTTTTCGTTCACGTCTTTACAACGAAGCGCTGCACGTTGAAGTGTAAACAAACAACAGTTGGCTTGATTCTCACTTGTGTTGGCTCTTATCTCTCAGCTAAATCATTCACAAAGATCATCAGAAACCCCTTTAAAGACCTGGATCTGAGTTAAACAAGACGGAGAAGAAGAAGTGATCACGGCGCATTGTAACTGTACGGCTGGGGAAGAATTTTGTCACGACCTTCATGCATATGGACTTCGTGAGGAGGAAGCAAAGAAAGTTGGGGACTTTAGCGCTTCTTGACTAAAAAAATATACCGTAAAATAACGACACATAGCAAGAACAGTACTTGGAAAACACTAAGGACAGAGCTTAGAGGGAAATACAAACCTTTCACCAAGTGATCACTGCAACCTCGAGCATGCTTCGACTCGGCTCCCTTCGATTTCACTGAGAGGTTCAAAAGCCACCTTTCTCGCCGTCCTGTGTTCGTTCACCCTTTTTTATTCGTTCACGGGGAACCCTGAAGAAACTTTGAGCAGTTTCACGGTTTGATCGATTCGAACGACGCAAGCGTAAGGCATTTTTCATGCAAGTGAGCGATGCACCTTCTCCGTACAAACGCTTTGTCATCTCAGCTTTAGACCACCAGCTGAAGTTTTGAATAACTAATGAGGCGGATGTGGCATCATATGAAACCCATGAATTCCCAGTGAAGAAGGCTTGGCCTATATGTCTCTCATTCCCATTGAAGGAGGCGTGGCCTTTGTCAGTCCCTGTCATTCCCAGCGCTGCAGATGTTGACCATTTCTCTTTAAAGCTAGCACTTAAATCTAACTATATTGATACAAACAAACAGTTTGCACAATACTACACTACTCAGTATTAAATTGACATATTCATAATTTGTAGAATATTAAATTCTGTAAATGTATTTTTCCGATGTAAACAAGGATCAAAAAAGTCAAAGTCCTTCCCGCACCAACAGTACCTGGTATTCCTGGGCAGTCTCCCACTCAAGTACTAACCAGGCCCAACTCTGATGGTGGCGCATCAGGCGGCACCGATCTCCGTTTCCGTAGCCCTCGGCCTCTTGCCTAGCTAGGGTTACAGTGGGGGGCTAGTCCTCTGGTAACCACGAGAGTTTAACTCCCCATGCACATCTGTATTGCAGCGTGCCTTGCCAGATGGTAGTAGGTACCATTTTTATAATGGTCTTTGGTATGACCCGACCATGAATAGAACTCACGATCTCCTGATCGAGAGGCGGACACGCTACCACTAGGCCACTAGTCGGTTTGTAAACAAGGATGGACAGCGATTATGAATCATCACCTACTTGGATTTTGTATCCGTCACTGCAAGAAAGCACTTTTGATCCATTAGATGATAGATCATTTGTGTGTGAATGAATAATCCTGTATCTTGATAGATGATTATCATGCGATTAAATTGTCCCAGAAGTATAGATCCAGGATGCAGCATTAATGATCAGAAGAACGTTGCATGAGTGAGTGAGTGAGTGAGTGAATGAGCTTACGGTCAGTTTTCTGCTCTCGTCTCCCTGGTTAGGACGAGGAATGCTCGTTGTCCTTTACCACAGACCTGCTGGTTGTTTGCAGATGTTAGCTTTCAGAATTATGGTCATCACTTTGTTTGGGTCAGAAAGCAGTGATTATTCCTCCCAGACCTTGTCTGTGTGTTTCACTCTTTTTGAAGTGCCGACTGAAAACTGGACTTGAATTTTGGCTTTCAACGGGCTGCGTGTTCCTCGCTGCGACACCCGTCTGAGGTAAACTGTCATGTGGGTTTAATAAGGGTGTCGAAGGGAGCAGATTAGTTTTAGCGTATCTCCTCAGACTGACTCC
Organism: Neoarius graeffei; assembly: GCF_027579695.1. Taxonomy (NCBI): domain Eukaryota; kingdom Metazoa; phylum Chordata; class Actinopteri; order Siluriformes; family Ariidae; genus Neoarius; species Neoarius graeffei. Next base: position 72,984,722 of record NC_083579.1, read on the forward strand.
ACTGACGGTGCTCCATCTGCTGGTGAAGTCAGTCATTGCATCCTGGGAACAATAATCTTTTGAAACGTTCTGTAGTAACGGTGTTCGATTCGCTTTTATCAGAGGTGGACAGTAACGAAGTACATTTACTTGAGTACTGTGCTTAAGTACACTTTTTGAGTATCTGTACTTTATTTGAGTATGACTTTTTTGGAAACTTATGACTTTAACTTCACTACATTCGAAAGGCAAATATCGTACTTTTCACTCCACTACATTTCTATCAAGGTCCTCGTTACTCGTTACTATGAAGCAGCTTTGAAAGTGGATGTTTTTTCTTTTCTTTTCCAAAACATGATTGTTTTTTTTCCCCACGTGACACTCAGACAGCTGATCAGTAATCACTAGAGTCACGTCACGTCCATAAACTGTATAAAATCAAGTTCAGTGATTTCTCAGCAGCGTTATTTGAACACGATCAGTTGATGGCAGAATGGAAGGAGGCGGTTCTTCTGGAGAACGCACGCACTCATGGCCCATGAACCCATGTTTCAGTTTTCTGAAAGGATTAAAGATTCATTTCGTTTTAAATGTTTGCTTTGTTTGCCGAAAACGAACCACATCACGGCCTATAAAAACTTGCTGCCCAACCTGCGGAAGCATATTGAGGTATATAAACGTTTTATTCCAAGAGAAAGCTTGCAACGAAGTTATCTGTGCTTTTAGAGCTCGCGATAATGTTCCAAACATAGCTATGCAGTCTGGTTAGTCACATGACTTTCTATGGATTTGCCTGTCAAGTTGCCATAGCCTTGTCCACAGCTAACGTTAACACATAGCTAGTTAACTTGGACACTGTTAGTTAGCATGTAAAAACGGAGTTACGCGAACATGAATAACGTTAACTTATCTGAAGCCCTTTCAGAAATATGTTTTTGCATAATCTTGCCAAATAAATAATGTAGAAATCTTTCTTTTCTATTAGCGTTATAATGATTTTGAGTTTGAAAAAAGTTTGCTAGCATGTCAGGTGGAGCTTCACTGACTAGCTAGCTTTAGGTTAAACCACCATGATGGCACAGCACACGTTCATTTTGTGAATTCACAAAATAATCCAGTCGGTCGCTTCAGAGGCATGAGGTTTTGTCAGTGTTGTGGCAATAATACAACAATGCATTGACAGAAAATGTACTTTTAATACTTGAGTATTTTTAAAAGCAAGTACTTCAGTACTTTAACTTAAGTAAAAATTTGACTGGACAACTTTCACTTGTATCGGAGTAACATTTGACCAGTGCTTTGACTTAAGTAATGAAGTCGGGTACTTTGTCCATCTCTGGCTTTTATGTAGCACCAGATGTCACTGTGCTTTAGACAGTGTAGAGCTTACGGCAAGCAGTCATGTTTTGATGATCTCGTGCTTTCGTCTGGTTGGAGACACGCTTCATGTGCGCAATAATGAACTTATTATGGCGTGATTAGTATTAAAATTGCAGCAACATTAAAAGTGGCAGCAGCAGTAATCTCAATAAAGAATTTAATACTTGTTGTAGTATGTAATGTATTACAAGGCAGCATGGCACGATAACTTGAATTAATAGCAATCTTGAATGGGGAATGACTCCGTGTGTGTGTGTGAGAGAGAGAGAGAGTGTGTGTGTATACAATTCTAACTCTGTTTCACACGTAGCTCTCATGCCAAAACTCCCACCTCTGTGCCCAACGTTCGCAATTATTAAAAGAAAAAAAAAAGATTGTTTTATGGGCTGCGTGTTAGCAGTTTGCCCAAAGCAGAACCAAAATAGCCTCAGCTCTGTAACACTATTTTAATAACACGTTTCTGTGAAATCTTATTAGTCTTGCTTTTAATAGACTGAACCTTCAGCAGTCGCAGTCTGCACCGTGGCACACATCTGAAACAGGACCATGAAGACGCATGTACTCTTCAGCAAATGGTACTCCGGTTTGAATAGATCACTCGGTGTGATGGCGTTTTATCCACGCTGATATTAGATCATCCGTTCAGCTGTGACAGCTTTCCACAGCTGGGAAAGTGGATAGCGGATGTCTTTACTATCATACGACGCACGGATGGGATTTTCAGACCTGATTGTGAGTGTGTGCCTGGAGGAAAAAGAAAAAAGGACTTGAGAAAAGGATTTATAAATTAGTTGGGTCTGAGAAAAGCAAAGGAACAAATAAATAAATCAGGAGTTCAATATGATTTGGAACTGTGGTGGTGTGATCGGAGTTGAGGGGCCAAATGTCTTTTGTTTGTTCATTGAAGCAACAAGTTTAGTCTGATCAAATGGATATTTGCAAAAAAAAAAAAAAACCTTTAGCTTTAAAAAAGAGAAAAGAAATGAGATTAACTCTTAAAAGTTTCTCAGCTTATTATTTCAGTTATGATATAGTCACTACAATTATCGACACCTTAACGATCTTTTTTCCGTTGCAAAGATAGAAAAGACTTTCAATACGTGCATTGTGCATGAATAATTACTCAAACTTCCACTGGAAAAAAATGAGTTGATTCCTGATTACTTAGCGTATCAGATCACATGACACCGTTCCACAATTATCGACACCTTTGTCCACAGTTATCGACACCGTTCCACAATTATCGACATCCAGATGATTATTTATAAAAAAAATTAATAGGTCTGTAGTATTAAGTTAACAAAACATAGTTTTTATTTAAAATTTGTTTTACATAGACTTATATTTAGTACAAAATATCTTTTATATAAATATATGGATGTCGGTGTTTCTGTAAATGAGGAAGTAATTCTAATGTTTGTAAAGAAATGAACTGATAATGTTTAACCTGCGTCAGAAAATCTTTTTGTTCCACTTTCTACCCGCTTTCTAAGTATTTTCGTAGATCATGTTTTGTTAATCATTCGTTGTTGTTTGTATTAATTTCTAGTTTTGTAGTTTAACAATAAATATCAACAGGGAATCGACATTATAACCACATGGAAACCCAGGTCAAAGGTCGCATGTCATTCCTCGAACCAAAATATAAAATGTCTCCTGATATTGTGATATGTGGTAGATATTTACACCAAACTGCAAAATTTTTTTTTTTTTCTGAATGGAATCAAAAAATCTGAATATTTCAAGCATGTAATTTTTTATATGCTCGGAATTTAATTCTGGTCTAATTCTATTTATTGCAACAGGATTCCAAATACTCTATAAACATTCCATTCTGTTATGAATCAGAAAAAAAAATTATTATAAATCACAGCACTTTTATTTTTGTTTAAAGTACTTCATCTACTTCAACAATGTTACACAAAGATCGATCCATAACAGTTGTAAATGTCACTTAATTCCACAGGGTGTCGATAATGGTGGACACCGGTGAAAGTGATCACTATTATCGACACCTCACGTGACTCTCAAACGCGCGTTTAGATACAAAATGGCGGCTGTCAAATGAAAGAGTAAGAAACAAAGTACCGTAGGTTTCAACAAGGAGAGCTGTGTCATCAGACGACAAGATCAAAGGGCGAGGGCGGGTCTTCCGGTTGATTAATTAACCAATAATAACTGTTGTAACTGAAACTCAGCTTTGTAAAATGTTTTTTTATTGGTAAATCTGAAAAGGCGTCGATAATTATGAACTGCCGATAATTGTAGCCGTTGCTCGAGTATTAATTATTCAGATGGTGCAACTGATTTCAGATAGGATGTATGTAGTTACTCAATGACAGCTCCTGGAGCTTTAAGGGGTTAAAAATATAATTGGCTAAAAAAAATTTAAATAATAATAATAATAATAATAATAATAGTTATTTTCTGTCTTTCATTGTAATAAATATAAATTTCACGATTTGTAATCAATTCCTTTATGGTTAAATCATGATTTAAATGTATTTTAAACTTTTTTTTTATAGAAAACATTTTGAGATTTTTGGATTTAAAATGAAAAAGATATTTTTCTTGTATATTAGATTAAAATTAAACATGTACCTTTAAAATATTTCTGACTTCATACATCAGTCTTCTATAAGAGCTTTAGTTGGTCTCTATAATTTCATGTTTAATTCATACACACGCACGCACACACACACACACACACACACACACACACACACACAGAAGCAGTCAGTGAGTATCCTGAGGCCTTGCCCGTCTGATTTGGCATGTCAGAGCGTCTGACGCAGGCTTGGGGTTTAATTGTAATTGCTGGTGCAGCAGGTCCGCGGGCCGGCAGCAGCAGCAGCAGCAGGAGGGGAGACGAACCCCAGCACGTCGATACTGGATGGAGAGATGGAGCTTCGGAGGGAAACAGAGGAGTGCTGTGACTTTGTGTCAGCAGTTTGTCTTGTGCATAGTTAATGAAGGCAGCTGGGAGACAGGCACACCAGCAGCTCCGCTCTCTCTCTCTCTATCTCTCTCTCTCTCTCTCTCTGTCTTCCCCCTTACGTTAACAGAATTCCGATAAATGAGATTTTTTCCTCTGGAGAAAGAGCCGGGGAGCATGAGGCCTCCACCAGGGCTGTCTTTCAAACACGAACGAAACCATAGTGGGACTTTCTCCCCCCCTTTACTTTCCTTGCTCGGCTTCTTGTTCTCTCTCTCTCTCTCTCTCTCTCTCTCTCTCTCTCTCTCTCTCTCCCAATTTGAGGTGTAGGCTGGAGGGAGTCCGTGGTGAATTGTTAAAATGAAAGAGAGAGGCGGGGGGTGGTGGATAAAGAAAAAGAGAGAGAGAAAGAGAGAGAGCGAGAGAGAGCGCAAGGGCATCTATTCTGACTGCTAAGAGAAACAGCGAGAAATTGGATGGAAAACAAGGCAGAGAAGAGCTTGAAATGAAAATGAAACATCTCCAATTAAGAGGCCTTTGTTCAACTCGTCATGGACAGTTAGTCACACTCTTTTGTTCTCTCTCTCCGTGCATTATCCAGACGGCTTCCCTTCATTCCTCTGAGACACATTTCTGCTTCATTCCATAAACTGTCATGCATCATAAATATTTTTACCCATGAAAAAAATCAATTAATTCCAAAAACCCTTCCAGCGCATGAATAGTAAGTAAAATGCTTTCGGCACAACTTAAAAATAGGTCACTTATTTATATCTATTTCATTTTTACCAAAGTCTCTTGAACCGGATTGGTCAGGAGCTGGTGATTTCATGTTCAGCATAACAGCAGCTCACACAGGAGCAGATCACAGGTTTATATATTATATTATGTTATATTATATTATATCGATGGGCTTGTTTGAATATGTTATCGTTTCTATAGTAACATCTTACACTGGGGTTTTCTAGCACGGACGTTCCTTGTAAACGTGTGTAATTATACTGTAGATGTGGGAAAGTTTTCTGTAAAGACATGTTTTTTTCGCGTCTTTTGGAAGGAGTCTCCAGTGTCAGTGCTTTGTAACAGTCAGAGGATGATGACCAGAGATGGACAAAGTCCCCGACTTCATTACTCAAGTCAAAGTACAGATCCCGCTGGTCAAATGTGACTCCGATACAAGTGAAAGTTGTCCAGTCAAATTGTTACTCAAGTTAAAGTACTGAAATACTTGCTTTTAAAAAGTACATTTTCTGTCAACGCATTGACCTAATGCCGTTACCAAAGACAGAATTGTGAATTCACAAAATGAACGCATGCTGTGCATCATGGTGGTTTAACGTTAAGCTAGCTAGTCAGTGAAGCTCCAACGGACATGCTAGCAAACTCTTTTCAAACTCAAAATCATATTGGGTAGCTAACGCTAATAGAAAAGAAAGATTTCTACATTGTTTATTTGGCAAGATTATGTGAAAACATATTTCTGAAAGGGCTTCAGATAAGTTAACGTTATTCATGTTAGCGTAACTCCGTTTCTACATGCTAACTGACAGTGTCCAAGTTAACTAGCTATGTGTTAACGTTAGCCGTGGACAAGGCTACGGCAACTTGGCGGGCAAATCCATAGAAAGTCATGTGACTAACCAGACTGCATAGTTACGTTTGGAACGTTATCGCGAGCTCTTAAAGCACAGACAACTTCGTTGCAAGCTTTCTCTTGGAATAAAACGTTTATATACCTCAATATGCTTCCACAGTTTTTCTTGAATGGCGAGTTTTTGTAGGCCGTGATGTGGTTCGTTTTCGGCAAACAAAGCAAACATTTAAAACGAGATGAATCTTTAATCCTTTCAGAAAACTGAAAGATGGGTTCATGGGCCATGAGTGCGTGCGTTCTCCAGAAGAACCACCTCCTTCCATTCTGCCATCAACTGATCGTGTTCAAATAACGCTGCTGAGAAATCACCGAACTTGATTTTATACAGTCTATGGACGTGACGTGACTCTAGTGATTACTGATCGGCTGTCTCAGTGTCTCCTGGGGAAAAAACAACAATCACGTTTTGGAAAAGAAAAGAAAAAACATCCACTTTCAAAGCTGCTTCATAGTAACGAGTAACGAGGACCTTGATAGAAATGTAGTGGAGTGAAAAGTACGATATTTGCCTTTCAAATGTAAAGTTAAAGTCATAAGTTTCCAACAAAAATAATACTCAAGTAAAGTACAGATACTCAAAAAGTGTACTTAAGTACAGAACTCAAGTAAATGTACTTCGTTACTGTCCACCTCTGATGATGACTGCTGACGGTGATCTGTGTAATATTTCAATGTAATAAACAGGAATAAGAAACGCAGATTTAAATGACGGAGTAAATCCGAATCTTGTGACAAATACAGTATGTGTAATCGCTCATTAATTATAATGACAATTAAAGGCACTAAGACGGGACAAGAAATGCTTCAAAATGTGATATGGATGTGAAATAAGAGTCAAAAGATGATGTTTTCTGTTCATATAGGAGTGTAGTTTGGGAATGAGAACCTTGTATTTGTTAACCTTCATGTGTTATCTTGATTTTATTTGCCTTTTGCGACTTTCGTCTTAAGTCTTAAGTCATAAGTCATCCTTATGAGACATTTTCTGGTTGTTTATTCGATAGTAATTAACAGTTATTCCATTCAATCTCGTCGTACTTGGCTGATAGCCGACGAGGCGCGTAGCTACGCGCCTCGTCGGCTATCAGCCAAGTATGACGAGATTGAATGGAATAACTGTTTTATTCTCTCAGCATTCACTGGATTTTAAGAAACGGAGCAATTGTTTTTTTCAAATTCGATAAATAAAAACTTTATACTAAACGTCCGACAAAATCATCTCCACTTAGAATGTAAACAAAGCGGCGAAATGACAGTCGCGATTTGTGAAAAATGCGATGATAATAATAATAATAATTCTTGAAAAATAAAAAAGATACGTTCTTATCATCAAATACTTTAATTTTGGGTTTTTGTTTTCGAGTAGAGTTTTGATTTCGTCCTCGGTTGGTTCACGCTCCGCCATTTTGTTTTTCTTCTTCTTCTTCTTTAGGGTTGTTTAGGGGTTGGCAAACCAACTTAAAGGTGCTTTCCATTTCCGTTTCTCACCAGAGCTTTTTATTTTATTTTATTTTCCCTTTTGTTTTTTGTTTGAGTGTTTTGTCCACTGGTTGTGGAGTAGCTCCAGACCCAGTTTTGGGCGTCGGTTCTGTCCAGGCCTTGGTTCGCCGATTGCGATGCCTGCGATCCTCGCTATGGACTGCAGTGAACTTGTTGCTGTTCATAACATCGTGGTTGTCCAGCGTGGTATGGTGTTTTGAGCGATGTTGCCCGGCAGTGTCGTGGCGGTTACGCAGGCGGTGTGGGACTTTTGGTGGACTTTTTTCCCCCCTAATTGTAAAGCGACCTTGGGTATGAGAAAGGTGCTATGTAAATTCAAATTATTATTTCCACTGACTGGGCTGGAATGTGGAACAGGAGATATGGGGGGGGGGGGGGGAATTAACTATATTATTTTAGCTATTTCTGTTTCTTTTAAATACTTGATAAAGTAATATATCTGACTTGATGCGTGCCACAATTTTGTTTTTCTCTACCCACGGTATATGAGCTGATATCCTAGTAGTAGATTAGCCAATCAGAGCACACAATTGCTCATATCCAGTGAATGTGGATCGAATAATATGGTATGTCCTAGTAAGGTACAAGATTAAAGTATTCTCTTTTATTAGGACTTTTATTTTGACTTGATTCTGGCTTTAACCTCCTAGGGCTTAGCGGTCATAGACATCCTAATACATAGACGGAGCATCCAATGTGAATTCTAAAAGCGCTGACGAGACGCGGGGCCGCCATCTTGGAGTGGTGATCCGCTGCACTCAGTGTAATACTAAATACATTAGATATAAACAGCGTAACGTTTTTCTATCGGCTACAACCACCAATCTGTTGCAAATAAAATGCGTTTTTAACAATCTAAATCCATTATAATGATTCAAATGTGTGTATGTTTTCTTTAAATAGATTGTTAAGAACATATCAAAGGGGAAATTAATCTAGTCAGTGAATTTATAAGAGCCTTTTACATCCTTCAACACAATCTGACCCCCCTTCAGCAAAGCTGATGTATTCAGGTTGAGTGGGGCACTTTGTTTGGTATGTAGGACAATGTGTGATGACCATATATTGACCACAAACATTTTTTTTTTTTGTTTTAAAGCATATCAAAACATTTATTTATAACAAATTAATGTCAAACATAAAAAAAAAACAATGTAGTAAATAAATAAAAAGGTAGTATATGAATAAACATTTAATAACAATATATATAATATTAGCATACAACATTAAAACATCACTCGTGAAACCACTACCTGATGACGAGTTAAGTCTCTTAGCTCCTTCTCAGCTCTGGTAATATACTATTTAAAAAAAACAACAAATAGTACGGTAATGTTAAATCTTACTTGTGAAAAGTAATCCCCCTGCTTCTGTTTGAAACGGTTCGCTCGTTTGAGCAGGAGTACGCTGAGCACCAGCCTGGCATCTTGTCTCTTGTCTTCTTCTTCAGTCGTGCAGTAATAGATGGTACTTTTTTTTTATTATTTCCCAAAACATTCAAAATGCAAACAAATAGAGCACCATATATATATATACAGATCCAAAAACATCAAAATAGTAAAACACACACATAGCAATAAAGTAAAAAATATGAACAAGAAAGGGGTTACTTAACTATATTTACATATGTTAATCGAGTAAATCAAAGTCATCCAAAAAAGATATAAAATAACCAACATCCTTATTTTCAACTAACTTTAGAGATTTGGCAAAAAGCTTGAGGTCATTCTTCCAGTGTGTAACATAAGGTTTAGTTTTATAAAAAACGACATTTGTGAATAAAGTGTTTACCTAAAAGTAGTAAATTATTAATACCATATTCAATTTTGTTATTATTTAAAAACACTCCAAATTTAATTTCTTTAATGGATAAAGGGGCAAACTGAATCCCCCTAGACTAATAGACGGTACCTTGATATCTCGCGCTTTCTCACCACTCCAAGATGGCGACCGTATTTCTCACGTCAGAACAGCCAACTCTCCGTCTATGTATTAGGATGTCTATGTTAGCGGTCACATGCGTGGACAGCACTTTATGGAAATTCGGAACAAGAATCCACATATGTGGACATACTTTTTCTCTAACGCTACGTTCACACTGCAAGGCTTAATGCTCAATTCCGATTTTTTTGTGAAATCCGATTTTTTTGTGAGGTCGTTCACATTAACAAATATATGCGACTTGTATGTGATCCTCAGTATGAACGAAAAGCGACCTAAAAGTGTTCCGCATGCGTATTGCAGGATACGACGACGTCACACGCAGTGAGCATGGCCAGTGTTTACGGAAGTAAAACCGCCCGGTTGCGGTATGACTCATCCAATCTAGCTTGAATAGCTGCATCCCCCCAAATGGAAATCAGCTCCCTAACCTCTGCGTCCTTCCATTGAGAAGATTCAGAACCTTCACAGCCCGAAGCGTCCCTCGCATTGATGTCGTGCGCAGGGGCGCAGATACGTTTTTTGAACTGTGGGGGACAAAAAACTGGGGGGGACAAAGCTGCCAGCAAACCAACCCCAACCCCGATATGCCTGTCAAATTTGTTGTTAGTAACCATAGCAACCAAGCTCGAGCTCGCAACCTGTGCAGTCTGCGCAGCTCAACCAACCGAATATCAGTCTTTGTTTTGTTTTATGTGAGTTGTTGCAACTATGTATACACTGCCGTGCACCTCAATAAACCGAATGGTAATTAGTCTTTTGATTTTTCCGTGAGGTTTGCCTTATGCAAAGAAAGACAGCATAGATGTTTTTTCCTCCCTATGAGTGGGGGGGACCGAGCGAGGTGAATTTAAATCTGGGTGGGACAAGTCCCACCCTCTATCTGCGCCCGTGATTATGCGCCATGTTGTTGTAACTTTTTTTGAGAGACCCGCCGCCTACTTCAGCGCAGAATAGTGACGTTTGCGGCTTGTTGATGACGTGTAAGTCGGATGAATGCGACCTGGCGGTTCAGACTGAAGTCGCATATGAAAAGATCGGATAGGAATCGGAATTAGGACCACATATCCAAACGGCCTGGGTCGGATTTGAAAAAATCGGATCTGTGTCGTTCATATTGTCAATAAAAGATCGGATACAGGTCACATATGGGCGAAAAGATCGGATTTGAGTCACTTCAGCCTGCAGTGTGAACGTAGCCTAAAAGTACATCTTATCAAAAGATGATGCTTAGTTTTTATTCTAATCAGGTTCTAATAAGCCCAAATAGCAAAGAGAAATAAAAAATGCATGTAAAAAAACAGCTTGGGCCTTAGGAGGTTAAAGGGGAACTGAAGGCAATTTTTTTATTTTCAAAATTCTATTTATCTCATTTTATTAAATATCGGAATGCATTTTTGATCGCTATTTTGTCGCTGCTATAGCGAGTTATGAGTGTTTGAAATATGCTCTGTAATATATCAGTCCGTATGTCAAAGCAATGGCTGTAAACGAGATTCGTTGAGACCTGTGCGAGACATCGTAGGACGGAAGTAAAACGTACAGCGCAAATCAAAGTGACCGACATCTGCCAACGTTATCAAAAGATGCGCGCGCCCTCTTTCGAATGCTGACGTAATCAAGCCGGAAGTTTTGTTTGTTTTGATAGCAATCAGGAAAGTTTGAAAAAAGTAGGCAGTAATCGTCATTTAAACTCGTTTTTGTGCAATATTTCGTTTGTGAAACAATTTTCAAAATGGTGGCACTGACACCTGGCTGACACTTGACGTTTCGAAGTCTCGCACAAGTCTCGTGAAGATCGTGCGGATAAGCGACGCCCGCCGTGGACCAAACGAACTAAATTCAACACGGCTAAAAACCGAATAGGCCGATAAGTATAATATTTAATTGCAATTAGTTGCCAATACGAGTCACGATATAAGGTTACTAAAACCGAAAACGTAATTGAATAACACGTTAATTAAGAAATAAAGCAAGCTTAAAAATGACTTCAGTTCTTCTTTAACTAATTTCTGCAAATTTAATACTTGCACTTCACTGTTCCCAAAGTGACAGTCAGGCTGTAACACGCTCACATAAGACAAGTCTGCGAAACGGACAACGCGTCCTAGTTTTCGCAGATGAAAGACGTACAGTAATAATCTGTGCTAGTATATCAACTTGCACGCTTGTTGTGTGTATTTTTGAGTTCGTGACTCTTTGAACACATGCAAAACTTTGTCGAATCGTAGCCTAAATACACACAAGAAAAGAAAGGAGGTGTATTTTAAGAATAATACGAATGATTGTGAGACAAGACGGTGCTGTGTAGTCGTCAGATTTATTATGATATGCAGGTCACAATGTGATCGCTCGTCTCAATCCCATATCGATCTGGGAGCTCGGCTGATGGATTGGGCCGATGGGCTCCATGACAGGAGTCATGCTCAATGAGACGCGACGAGGATGAGTTTGCATCTCGCCAGTCAAATCAGCTCCTGCATGCCTAATTTCTATCACTGTCATTCTGACAGTGACGTGTTCCCCTTAGGCCGCGAGCGCAGCGCTGTGGATTTCTTACCGAACGAGTGCAGTCAGTGTGAACGGCAATCCTTTTAAATGCGTGCTCGTGTTGATGTTTTTCTCCCAGACCCCTGTGAACAGTTCCACTCTACTGCTGCGCCCATCTGTGCTCTCTCTCATCTTCTAAAAATAAATAAATAAAAAAAAACTCACAAAAGTAGAGTTTGTCTGTTTTTTATTTCTTTTCTCTTCTTTCGCCTTGGTAAACTGGAATAGAATGCATTCTTTCTCTGGAGGTTAAATTGAAACGAATCAAAACCCTTGGTATCTTTTTGCCCTTTTCTTTTATATCTTCAATTTTTTTTGTTTCCTTCTATCAAGAAGAATTGAATGGCACGTCACTAGGCCTTTCATCTCAGAGACATGTGTGTAGCCTAAAAACACAGAAGTAATGTTCTTTAGCATTGAACCCAGTGAGCAAAGGAAATACAAAGCAGAAAGAAGAAAAGAGCTTGCTGAGCACAAAAACGAACCCTTACAGCGGGGAACTAACCTTGCCTCGTCTCTGATGTTTCTCTACACATGTACCACTGCCCGACCCATTACGAATCAGCGCTCTTCTAACTCTGGTCTTTTATCAGTCTGTAGCTTTCTATAGAACAGGCAGGATGTCTTGGGCCGAGTCTATATTAACACGGTTAGTATTTTTCCTTCACACTAAAATGCTGGGTTTTGGACCAATGAGAGCATATCGTTTCAAATCCACTCTCCAAAGGAGATAAAAAGGATCCCACTGTCCTATGTTAATGAACAAATATGTAGCTTTTTGAAAACACTGATGAAGGTAATTGTGATCTCTAAAATCTCAAAATGGTGGAAATTAACTGTGATGCTCTTTTCTGTATTATTTTAATTCCATGTCTGGCTGCTTTTCCCCAGCTTTGAATACTGAATTTCCCCTAAAGCGTCGTAGCGTAGCAGTGCAGCTACGCTTAATTTATTGACCGATACGCTTGGTGATATGCCGCTACCCATCAAACCACGACAACGGTTTGATGGCATTTTAGAATGTTAATGCAGAAATCGTGCAATTTTTATGCACAAAATTGCCAAAAAGTGCATGCTCGGAATTGTAATGCGTCCAGGGATGCAGTTGCTCCGACTTGAATTTTTCCCGATTGCCTTGGCAAATCTGTTAGATTATGTTGTTGAACGAACGACGCAAAAGTGAACAGAACGAAAAGATCACAGCATCGTGGTCGCTTTTACGCGACATCATCGCAGTGTTGTAGTCGAGTCACTAAACCTCGAGTCCGAGTCCAGTCTCGAGTCCTCAGTGTTCAAGTCCAAGTCATTAAAGAAAATTTCAAGTCGAGTCCGAGTCCAAGACTCCAACCGCACCATTTGACGGTGGCTGTTTCAGCGCCATTAACATTAGTGTTTCCTGAACATGGCGTATGAACAGGTGAATGTGCTTCTCTTTATCAGGGAGTGTGAAGTATTCTGTCCGAGATGGTTGGGAGACGGATGTAAGTGCAGAAGGTGTGTTTATTAATACAAGTGAAGACGGTAAACAATCCAGAACGGCAAACAAAATTGTGAAACGGTGAAACGGGCAATAGGTCACGCGAGGCACAAACAGACTATCTTAGACTCGGCAGAATCAAAGACAAGAAACAGGAAATCAAGGATCAGGAAACCAAACAAGGAAATAAGGCTCATTAATGTGTCAGTAATGCAACTCAATACTTCGCAAAGTAAGTGTGTTTTCACAGTTTTTATATAGGTGTGCTGATTGCGCCTTAATCCTGTGCAGGTGCGAGTCGTTTACGGTGCGCGTGAGAGTCCATTTGGCACGCGCGCTGTCCGGAGCGCGGCCGAGAGTCTATCTGATGCACGCACCAAAGCACGCAGGTGTGACACTCTTGCACAAAATTAGTACAAAAATTATTGCAGATATAAATATCTTATGGGCGGCACGGTGGTGTAGTGGTTAGCGCTGTCGCCTCACAGCAAGAAGGTCCTGGGTTCGAGCCCCGGGGCCGGCGAGGGCCTTTCTGTGTGGAGTTTGCATGTTCTCCCCGTGTCCGCGTGGGTTTCCTCCGGGTGCTCCGGTTTCCCCCACAGTCCAAAGACATGCAGGTTAGGTTAACTGGTGACTCTAAATTGACCGTAGGTGTGAATGTGAGTGTGAATGGTTGTCTGTGTCTATGTGTCAGCCCTGTGATGACCTGGCGACTTGTCCAGGGTGTACCCCGCCTTTCGCCCGTAGTCAGCTGGGATAGGCTCCAGCTTGCCTGCGACCCTGTAGAAGGATAAAGTGGCTAGAGATAATGAATGAATGAATGAATATCTTATGCCAAATTATTGTGGCATGTTACAAAAAAATCAAGAAAAAATCAGAGTCCTCGTGTCCAATTTACGAGTACGAATGCAGTTAATGCACGAGTCCAAGTCCGAGTCATCAGTGCTCAAGTCCAAGTCGAGTCACGAGTCCTTAAAATTAGGGCACGAGTCCTGAACTCGAGTACTACAAACCTGCATCATCGCAACTGCGGATATCTGGATGTGGGGCTACGACGCTTTCCAGTTTTTCTAGCGGGAACCCTGGAACACAAGCAGCATGCAAGAAAGCAGGATATATGTTCATACTGTCAAAACAAATGTAAATGGTGGAAATGATGGAAGGTTCATGGGTCAAACACCCAGTCTACTTGCCCAAAATGCTATTTTTGACTGATTTTATGGCTTAAAAACTTACAAATAACATTTTCAAAATCACTTTAGGCTTAAGACAGTTTTCTAGCTCAAGAAATGTTGCTAATTTGGTCCGTTTACAATTAAAATGGCATTTAGACATTTCATTAATGGCATTTAGCAGATGCTCTTATCCAGAGTGACGTACAACATACCCAGAGCAGCCTGGGGTTAGGTGCCTTGCTCAAGGGCACTTCAGCCATTCCTGCTGGTCCGGGGAATCAAACCAGCAACCTATTGGTCCCAAAGCTGCTTCTCTAACCATTAGGTCATGGCTTCCCCAAAATGTTGCTAAAGATTTTTTAGTTGCATTCAACTCTAGTTCAACGATATCCTCTTTGTGGCCAGAACTAGCTAGTGGCCTAGTGGTTAGCATGTCCGCCTCTTGATCGGGAGACCGTGAGTTGTACTCACAGTTGGGTCATACCAAAGACCATCATAAAAATGGCACCAACTGGCAAGGCATGCTGCAATACAGATGCGAGTGGAGAGTCAAACTCTCATGGTTACCAGAGGACTAGCCCACCACTGTAACCCTAGCTATGTAATAGGCGAGAGGCCGAGGGCTACGGAGATCGGCACCGCCACATGGCGTGGGAAGGACTTTTTCTTTGTGGCCAGAAGTTAGACACCTAACCATGACACCCATATGTGGTTCTTCCCCAAACTGTTGCCACAAAGTTGTAAGAACGCAGATGTATAGGATGTCTTTGTATGCTGGGGGTTTGCCATTTCCATTCACTGGAACAAAGAGGCCCAAACCTGTTCCTGCATGACAATGCCCCTGTGCACAAAGCAAGCTCCATGAAGACAGTTTTTGCCAAGGCCAGTGTGAAAGACCCTGAGTGTCCTGCACAGAGCCCTGACCTCAACCCCACTGAAGATGTTTGGGATGAACTGGAACACAGACTGCACCCCAGACCTCCTCACGCAATGTCAGTACCTGACCTCATGCTCTTGTGGTTCAGTGAGCAAATCCTCACAGCTATGCTCCAAAATGTAGTGGAAAGCCTTCCCAGAAGAGTGGAGGTTATTGTAACAGCACAGGGGGAATTTTTGTGTGACTTTGTGTGACTTTCTTTCACTGTGGCGTGGGTGTTGGTTTGAGCCAGATGAGTATGTTTGGTTTGAGTATTTCAGAAACTGCTGATCTCCTGGGGTTTTCACACACAAACAGTCTCTAGAGTTTACACAGAATGGTGCGAAAAACAAAAAACACTGAGTTGAGTGAGTGAGCGACAGTTCTGTGGGTGGAAACAAACGCCTTGTTGATAAGAGAGGTCAGAGGAAAATGGCCAGATTGGTTCGAGCTCTTTGGCCAGGAAGGATATAGCAACTCATAGCAACTCTTTACAACCGTGCTGAGCAGAAAAGCATCTCAGCATGCAACAGCAGAACAGAAGACCACATTGGGTTCCACTCCTGCAGCCAAGAACAGGGATCTTAGAATCAAGAACAAGTTCCTGGTAAAGTAGACGGTGAGTGTATGGTCAGGTGTCCAGAAACTTTTGGCATATATAGTGTATTTATGTCACGTTTAACAAATCTGCTTTGGATGTCGCTTCAGAGCCCTAATGAGCAAACCAGACGTGATGATGGCCAGAAAAAAACCTTGTGAGGAAATAGAATAAAAATCTTGACTCGTGAACAGCTTGCTTTTCAGCACTTTATGATGTAGATTCGGTCAACTATGTTCAACTTTGATGCTTGATGCCATGAAAACAATCATGGACATTATCCACTACATAATTCTCTCTGGCGGCACGGTGGTGTAGTGGTTAGCGCTGTCGCCTCACAGCAAGAAGGTCCTGGGTTCGAGCCCCGGGGCCGGCGAGGGCCTTTCTGTGTGGAGTTTGCATGTTCTCCCCGTGTCCGCGTGGGTTTCCTCCGGGTGCTCCGGTTTCCCCCACAGTCCAAAGACATGCAGGTTAGGTTAACTGGTGACTCTAAATTGACCGTAGGTGTGAATGTGAGTGTGAATGGTTGTCTGTGTCTATGTGTCAGCCCTGTGATGACCTGGCGACTTGTCCAGGGTGTACCCCGCCTTTCGCCCGTAGTCAGCTGGGATAGGCTCCAGCTTGCCTGCGACCCTGTAGAAGGATAAAGCGGCTAGAGATTATGAGATGAGATAATTCTCTCTCTCTCTCTCTCTCTCTCAGTGTCCAAAATCACTCCCTACTCACTATACAGTGGACTATATAGTATAGTGAGAATTATTACACCCTATATAGTGCACTCAAAGTATCCCACAATGCATCATGAAAAGTAGTGTACAACCGATGGTCACTAACCAATGCAAATCATGCATTGCGGTCGCGCTGAAAGAAATCAAATCAAATCAAAAGCCTCAAATTTGATTTCATAAAATTCAGCAGCAAAGAAGAAAGTATTCAGCCTTGATTTAAAAGAACTGAAAGCTGCAGGTACTTTGTATTGATTAATGTGAGAAATACGCTCAGTATAATATGGATTTATCACAAAAACACATGCATGTATTTATTATTTTAAAAACCCACCAGCCGACTGATCTGGCACGTTTTAATTGTGCAACAGTAATGATGTAAATACCAGCGCGACGGAGTAGTGTCCGAAAGAGTTTTTTCATTTTACCAACGAGCTCACTATACAGTCCTCTATATAGTAATTCCCTACACTACCGTTCAAAAGTTTGGGGTCACCCAGACAATTTTGTGTTTTCCATGAAAAGTCACACTTTTATTTCCCACCATAAGTTGTAAAATGAATAGAAAATATAGTCGAGACATTTTTCTGGCCATTTTGAGCATTTAATCGACCCCACAAATGTGATGCTCCAGAAACTCAATCTGCTCAAAGGAAGGTCAGTTTTATAGCTTCTCTAAAGAGCTCAACTGTTTTCAGCTGTGCTAACATGATTGTACAAGGGTTTTCTAATCATCCATTAGCCTTCTGAGGCAATGAGCAAACACATTGTACCATTAGAACACTGGAGTGAGAGTTGCTGGAAATGGGCCTCTATATACCTATGGAGATATTGCACCAAAAACCAGACATTTGCAGCTAGAATAGTCATTTAGCACATTAGTAATGTATAGAGTGGATTTCTGATTAGTTTAAAGTGATCTTCATTGAAAAGAACAGTGTTTTTCTTTCAAAAATAAGGACATTTCAAAGTGACCCCAAACTTTTGAACGGTAGTGTATATAGGAAGTAGGGAGTAGTGAATGAGTGAGTGGTTTTGAACACAGGGTCTCTCTCTCACATACACAATCCTTGCAATATATCTTACAAATGGTTCTATACATTAGATACACTGTCTGCACTTCTACTTTGCCTTTGTTTGTGGGACCTTATTAGATGTAATTCTGATCCTTTGCTATAAAATAAGATTTCGGCGGATGGTGTGTATTATTAGACTTGTCCAACAGGCTTTCTGCTCTACAATTGTGCATCATCTCAAAAAGGTGACCAAATCGATAGCACAGCAGCTTGAATCGTTGGTGCTAAAGAAGGCAAGTAGACTTGCTTGAAATTCTTGAAGACGTTTCACTTCTCATCCGAAAGGCTTCTTCAGTTCTGTCTGACTAGTGGGGAGTTCCAGGTATTTATCCTGTAGTGGACCAAAAGCAACCCTAAGGAGAGTCGTTGAGGTCACATGGGTCGTTGACCCTCTCAGTCATCCTGTAGGGTCACTGGAGGCCGGGTGTGAATGGTGTTAGCAGCCTAGAGGGTCATCAGGGTGATCTGTGGGTCGTTGGCTCTCTCTGCCATCATGTGAGTCATTGAAGTCAGCCAAGTCTTGGTGTGGATGTGTATTCAGTTTTCTGGGAAGTGTACCAAGTTTGTCATTGTAGCTGGCTGATAAGTGGAGTCTCAGGTGGGGTTTACATTAGACCGTATCAGCGGATCATCAGATTAACGTTTTTAAAACGATTAGTGTGCACACAGCAACGCCAATACACGATTCGCGTGCACACAGCAACGCCAATACACGGATACGCTCGGCTCCGCAGGCATCCTGCGCTCCAAATCACTCCACCCTGAACAGTGAGTGCCCTCTGGAGGGTGCGCACTCCGGCCCTGCGCAGCTCACCGAGCGCGCGAGTGGAGCGCACGAGCAGTGATTCGGGACTGAGCCGCTGTGTGTGTGATCCCAGTGCGCGTCACTTACCACTTGCAAGTGGAAGGATGGCAAGCCTAAAGACAATCATAACTACACAATGGGCAGTATTTGCATCAGTATTTGCAGTATTTTCATACTTTTATACTCTTTAATGAAAGGTGATACAAGGCGGAAGTCCGCTCCGTTTTTCAGCAGTCGCGTCACATGACCAACGCCAGCGAATCAGGAAGGTGGATGTCACAGTGACGTTGTCCAATGATGATGCCAGCTAGAGCTCAGCACAGCGTATCCGTGTATTCTGAATGTTTACACAGCACCGGAGCTGACACGATCTGGATTGAATACGTGGACGCTGGCAGATTCCCATTTCCCGGCGTTTCCAGGCGGTTTAATGTAAACGGACAGTGCATCCGTGAAGAAAACGAGACAGATACGGTCTAATGTAAACTTGGCCTCAGACCACCTCCTCTGTTCAGTGATGGTCGTTCCAGGTTGGCAAAGAAGTCCCTGTTAGTCAAACAGAACTGAAGAAGCCTTTCCGATGAGAGGTGAAACGTCTTCAAGGATTTCAAGCAAGTCCAGTTGCCTTCTTTAGCACCTCCGGTTTACAATGACCTTCACACAGACATCAGCTTGAATCTGTCAAATACCGTAGCAACATCTTTTAATTATTTCTAAGTCAAAAGAGATAAGTAGTATTTCAACAACATTTATAAAGTATGCATTTGTGAATGAGATGAGGACTTTATACAGATTAATATTTGGAGGAACCACTGCTATAATTACAGGATGCAGATTTACAGTGAAATAGCAAATGGTTGTAAACAAGCGTCACACATACAGGACTTCTCATTAATCAGGTACACTTCCATTTTCACCAGCGACACAAGTCTGCACCAGCTTCATCTTCATCAGTCATGCAGTTCCCATTGCACCTCCACTGCAGCATGACCCGTCCATCATGCTGAGTTTTATAATGCTTATATATATATATTTTTTTTTTTGTCCAGTGCACACTGCACTGAAATCAGATTGAATCAAATATCTACATATTTCTAATCGTGTAAACGATGTCTATTTAAAATGATGCCCATTACACCAACATGTGAAACGGGACAGAACCCAAAGTGGTGTGGATTGGATGGAGAGTTGCTCATGTGGAGCTCCTTGTTGTGTTTGAGCTTCTAGATGCTGGATACAGTGTCTAGCAAAAGTATTCATCCCCCTCGGTGTTTGTCCTGTTTTGTCACATTACAAGCTGGAATTAAAATGGATTTTTGGAGGGTTAGCACCATTTGATTTACACAACATGCCGACCACTTTAAATGTGCAAATTGTTGTTTTATTGTGACACAAACAATAATTAAGATGGAAAAAAAAAAACCAGAAATCTGGAGTGTGCATAAGTATTCACCCCCTTTCGTATGAAACCCCTAAATAAGAGTTGGTCCAACCAGTTCACTTCAGTAGTCACATAATTAGTTGATTAAGATCCACCTGTGTGCAATCAAAGTGTCACATGATGTCTGTATAAATCAACCTGTTCTGGAAGGACCCTGACTCTGCAACACTACTAAGCAAGCAACATGAAAACCAAGGAGCCTCCAAACGGGTCACAGACGAAGTTGTGGAGAAGTATAGATCAGGGTTGGGTTATAAAAAATATCCCAAACTTTGAATATCCCCACGGAGCACCATTAAATCCATTATAGCAAAATGGAAAGAATATGGCACCACTACAAACCTGACAAGAGAAGGCCCCGCCCACCAAAACTCACAGACCGGGCAAGGAGGGCATTAATCAGAGATGCAACAAAGACACCAAAGAGAACACTGAAGGAGCTGCAAAGATCCACAGCGGAGATGGGAGTATCTGTCCATAGGACCACTTTAAGCCATACACTCCACAGAGTGGGCGGGGCTTTATGGAAGAGTGGCCAGAAAAAAGTAATTGCTTAAGAAAACATGTTTGGAGTTTGCCCAACAGCATGTGGCAGACTCCCCAAACACATGGAATAAGATTCTCTGGTCAGATGAAACTAAAATTGATCTTTTTGGCCATCATGGGAAATGCCATGTGTGGCGCAAACCCAACACCCTGAGAACACCATTCCTACAGTGAAGCATGGTGGTGGCAGCATCATGCTGTGGGGATGTTTTTCATCTTCAGGGACAGGAAAGCTGGTCAGGACTGAAGGAAAGATGAATGGCACTAAATCCAGGGCAATTCTGGAGGAAAACCTGTTTGAGTCGGCCAGAGGTTTGAGACTGGGATGAAGGTTCACGTTCCAGCAGGACAATGATCCTAAACATACTGCTAAAGCTAAACTGGAGTGGTTTAAATGGAAACATTTAAATGTCTTGGGATGGCCTAGTCAAAGCCCAGACCCCAATCCAATTGAGGATCTGTGGCAACACTTGAAGATTGCTGTACACCAACACAACCCATCTAACTTGAAGGAGTTGGAGCAGTTTTGCCTTGAGGAATGGGCAAAAATCCCAGTGGCTAGATGTGCTAAGCTAATAGAGACATACCCCAAGAGACTTGCAGCTGTAATTACAGCAAAAGGTGGCTCTACAAAGTATTGACTTTGGGGGGGTGAATACCTATGTACACTCCAGATTTCTGTTTTTTTTTTATCTTAATTATTGTTTATGTCACAATAAAACAACAATTTTTACCTTGAAAGTGGTCGGCATGTTGTTTAAATCAAATGGTGCTAACCTTCCAAAAATCCATTTTAATTCCAGCTTGCAATACGACAAAACAAGGCAAACACCAAGGGGGATGAATACTTTTGCAAGACACTGTATTTCTGTAGTGTCTCCCATTATTTTCGAAGCTGCTGTGCTCAGATTGAATACTTTATGCGACAAAAGATTACTATAGGTTTAATGTACTACGGTTGAGGTGTAATCGTAGTCGTATTGCCTTTCGCATACTTTGTGCTGTCGTGCTGCCAGTTCAGTTTCGGTTTTAGACAATGATGACTACTGAGTATCCAAAGTCAAACTCATGCGTTGCACGTTCCTACTTATGCCTTATGGACGACGTAGACTAATTTCCTAGCAAGGAAATTAATACACTATAGAAATGTTTTTTTTATGAAAAGGTTTTATGACCCTGATCTACATTTTTCTCAAAATCAGTCACTTTCTACACTACCATAGATGACGGAGTTGACTTTATCTATTGACCCGATCTTTTTTTTTTAATTGCAGCAATCAGCACACGCTTAGCTTTGCTAAAAATATACCCAATAACCAGGGCTTTGAACCGGTTCAAGGAACGAAAACGAAAACCGGGAACTTTTTCTATTTCACATGGAACAGAAACGAAACCAGAAACTTTATTATTTTTTATGTTCCGGAACAGAAACGCTTATTAAAAATAATGGTAACCGGTTAATACCGGTTTTTATTTCGTTCCTCAAAGTTTCCGTAGCCTACAAATAAAAAAGCCATTCTTCTCCTGCGCAAGTTTCTATGACCCACTAGGGTTCACTTCCTGTGTGACGTTCGCTGACTGAATGGAGAGAGCGGGAGGGTGGACTACTATCACGTCTCTACATCTTAAATAAGAGGTAAATATTGCAGACTATCGTTATTCAAAAACGTCAATTTCAAACACGATATCAATATATTTGTCCACGTTAATGAGAGGCTCGCGAACATTAAATGACGTTAACCTCTGTTAGCCTATCAATGCATAGGGCCTGACTAGCCTTTGGTAACACTAAACGAATTATCTTTCATTTTTGGCACTTTTTCTGTTTGTGTAGATGGGAAGACATACTGAGAATCCAAATCGCCAACATTTGAAATAATAATTGTTTTGAATTATTTCTTGTCTTATTTAATGAAGGTTGTAATAGAATTAGCCTACATTTGGCTTAAGCTGGATGAGACAGAGACATAATTTTATAGCCATTTGTTAAACAGCTGACAGGGAACGTAATTAACCGTTCCGGGAACGAAATTTTTTTTGTTCTAACCGGTTCGGGAACGTCTATTTAATGGTGGAACCCAAAACCGGAAACGTTAAAATTCCGTTTCTGTTCGGAACGAACCAATAGGAAAAAAATCCTGGTTCAAAGCCCTGCCAATAACCCAGTGCAGTCTTTTCCCAGGCTTTTCCAGCAGGCTTTGTTAGTTTTGTGTGGGGAGGGTGTTAGTTTTTTCTTTCTTTTTTTTTTCAATGGCAAGTTATTGTGTTTAATCCCACTTGTAGGTATTGTAGCTAAATTTACATTGGGATTCTAATATGTGTTTGTGCGAGAAAAAAACATTGCACTTACCCACATTGCTATTATTAGGCTGACTATTGTAGAATACAGTGTGTGTGTGTGTGTGTGTGTGTGTGTGTGTGTGTGTCCTGCTGAATTGCGGTGCATTACTGGTAGACGATTATCATTAAAAAGGGTGAAATGCATTTAATTACACTGCCAGATAAATGTAAGTTGTTTTTTTTTAAATTATTGTTCAGTAAAAAGAACGCAGGGCATCTTCAGAATAGCTCTCCAGGGGACATTGTGGGTGGACAAATCAGTAGCCCAGGGTGTCCAGGACAAGCCATTTTGTTTGTTATTTACAGTTGGACAGAGGACAAGTCAGTTGAAAAAGCCTTTACTTTATTGACTGTCGGAAAGGAAGTTTTCATTTGCTGTGTAGCTCATTCATCTCATCTCATTATCTCTAGCCGCTTTATCCTGTTCTACAGGGTCGCAGGCAAGCTGGAGCCTATCCCAGCTGACTACGGGCAAAAGGCGGGGTACACCCTGGACAAGTCGCCAGGTCATCACAGGGCTGACACATAGACACAGACAACCATTCACACTCACATTCACACCTACGGTCAATTTAGAGTCACCAGTTAACCTAACCTGCATGTCTTTGGACTGTGGGGGAAACCGGAGCACCCGGAGGAAACCCACACGGACACGGGGAGAACATGCAAACTCTGCACAGAAAGGCCCTCGCCGGCCCCGGGGCTCGAACCCGGACCTTCTTGCTGTGAGGCGACAGCGCTAATCACTACACCACCCTGCTGCCCTGCTGTGTAGCTATGTGCATATAAACTTAATGTGCTTTTCGGTAAAAACAGCAGAACCGACATCAATTCTCTCGCTACAGCCTTGACTGTAGCACAATTTTTGTTAGCTGGATTAATTAACTTGTATCCATGGCACGTTAACTAATTTTCAGAATCAGGAAAACACAGGTATGTGGAAACAATGCTGAAACCAAGCAAATTACAGTCCAGTGCTCCGGATATATAACTTGTCACCTCATGGTTGCCTGTCGTATGGTAAAGTATTATATGGACACATGTGTTTTACTGGGAAATACGCCACTCGTATTTTTCATCTGCGCTCCATTCAGGACATGGAGAACCAAAACCGCAACACAAATCTCTATCTGTCACTCGTGAGGCAATCAATGAATTGTTTTGATAAATTTGGGCACTTTTTGTTTGTGAATGTGTCGATATAATAAAAAGAAAATCACACGTTGGCTTGAAGATATGAAGTTTATCTTCTCGTGTTGAAAAACTCGCATTTTTCATTTGAAATACATGGCGGACCTGAGTGATATATTTAAATAATATCGGCTGGCGTTGAGTGGTATATCAGATATATTCCATTCAGTTAGCATGATACTGAACAAGTCGAAGACGAGTAGCTGAATGGAATATATCTGATATACAGTAGACCCCCGTCTATTTGTGGTTCAGTATTCGCGAATTCACATATTCGCGGGATTTTATATAGAACATAGCTCCTATACATTCACGGAAATCTCAGCGATTCGCGGTCATTTGCGGTGAACATATCGAACGTTTACGCACTGCGAACGTTTACGCACTGCTACGTTCTCGGAGCCGAATGCTCGCTCGCTGTTGGCTGAAGTTTGAATGGCGGGCTGCTGCTCATTGGCTGATACAAATGAGCGCATTGTACAGTACAGTCTCGCGGTTCCCGTAGTTCAGACTTGTTCACGTGTTGTGCGTTCTTGGTATTTTTGAATAATTTTTACACCCTACAATGGCTCCTAAACGCTCTGCATCTTCTAAGGCTCCTGCCAAGGAACCTAAGCGCCAGAAGAAGGTAATGACGCTGCAGGAGAAGGTAGGACTTCTCGATATGCTAAAGGAAGGGAAGAGTTTTGCGGCAGTGGCTCGTCACTACGGCATCAACGAGAGTACCGTGCGCTACATAAAGAGCAGTTTTATGGGGGGGTTACAAGTATTCGCGATTTTGGCTTATTCGCGGCCATGTTCGGTCCCTAACCCCCGCGAATACTGAGGGCTTACTGTACAATGAAAAAGCCAGCCATTATTATTAGTAGTAGTATACACTTTCTTCATGTCAGCATTCTCAAAGGCCAACGCTAGCTTACCTGTGAGTTGGTGCTATTAGCACAGCAGTGCATTCACCTTCCAGATGGTGTAGCATTCATCAGTAGTGTTAGCGAATGCTAATAAACCAGTGCTATTGAGAGCAAGTAGAACAGGCTAACGACCAAGAAACTAAGATTTCTAGGCTGAGAAGAGTTTAAGGCTGCTCACTCATAGGTTAGGATGTCATTGCCGGGACAGAAGGCCATGGCAGTGTATGTTTATGTAGGAAGTGACAGATGAATTAACCAATCAGATTTTGATTATAGTGGGAGGAACCAAAATTATAATTACCCTCGGCCTTCTCGAAAGTCAACACGAGATTACCCATGAGTTGGCGGTATTAGTGCAGCAGTGCAGTCACCTTCCAGCCGGTGTAGCGTTCATCAGTAGTGTTAGTGAATGCTAATAAAACAGTCAAGCCAGTGCTATCGAGAGCAAACAGCACAGGCTAACAACCGAGAAACTAAGATTTCTGTCTCCAGACTCTTCTTCCACTCACACTCGCTACAGTATTTTTCACTCAGACTTAAGTATTCATTTCCCTCAGTAATTTACTGAGTTACTTTTAAAATCAGCATCGACAGCTACACACAACGGAGTGACCTGGCAACCAAAATTCTCTCAAAATCTTCTGTTTTGAACAAAGCAAACCTGGCGGCCATGTTTGTTTACAAACTGTCCCAGTCGCTCAGTAGCGCAGAAGTTTTACGTCTCCGACGTGTCTCTTTTCCAGTTTTTCGATGTCTGTTGGTATGTTTTTCTCTTCTAAATATGCGTCAAAATATATATTTTGTTTTGGTAGCCTATTATAAGTTTTGGTAGCCTTTTGGGTGCTCGAAGTGTTCTTCTCTTGTTCGGCAAACGCAGAAATGATTGTGCGCATGTACAGCAGAAAAGTTTCTCATTGGATATTCGGATCAGCTCCCAACATGTGATGTCGTGATGCCTTGACAATGTGCAATATTGTAACAGTATTGCATGCTCATTCTCCAGTGGCTAGAGTGGCATAATACATGTAGGATAAGCGATATGCTAACAATATTGCATGCTATCTAAACAAATGAATGAAAACTGCTATAAGGGAATACAACACGTGTTTTTATCCCATTGAAAACATGTCCTGTATGTATAATAATTCCCGATATTTCACTCCGATGATGTCACTCCCAGTGTTTTCCTGCTGACTTGACACGTTTTGTCAAAATGGTGAACCGGTTCTAAATTAAATTCTTTTGATTAACTTGTATATATATTTTTTGTGTGGATATATCTATATCATATAAGGAACATTACACAGTGGTGCAAAGATATGAAGTTTTTCTTCTCATGCTGAAAATATTTTCACTTGTTCGCTTCACTCACTTGTGAATATAAACTTCATATCTACGCACCACCGTGTAATATCCTCTATATATGATGCTGTACTGTATATAGCTACCACTGTTTGGTCTAGTCAGTTTCCAGGTAACCAGAACATGGGACTAAACAGAACAATTGGAGCTTTTACTTGGCCAGTGGGCGAGCTAATAAATCTATGATCTGTCCACCACTAGACATCCTGCTCACAATCCAATACAGATCCGATACTGAGATCCTATTAGCTCCTGAACAACACTCTGCAAGCTTCTATCACCGTCTATTGTTGGAATAAACCGAGAGGCACAACAGCGTTTTGCTTTAAAGGAGAACTGAAGTCATTTTTAAACTTGCATTATTCAACTTGTACGGTAATTGAATAACGCATTTCTTAATGTGTTATTCAACTACGTTTTCGGTTTTAGTAACCTTATATCGTGACTTGTATTGGCAACTAATTGCAATTAAATATTATACTTATCGGACTATTCGGTTTTTACCGTACGAGCAGAGCCCTATAGGCATAGAGTGTGGATGCATAAAGAAACCCATCGAGTTGTTTTCTGATGGTTTCGGTCCTGTGCGTGCCTCCCACCATACCAGTGTTAGTAATTACCAGTCATACACACCGCCTAGGGCGGCACGGTGGTGTAGTGGTTAGCGCTGTCGCCTCACAGCAAGAAGGTCCGGGTTCGAGCTCCGTGGCCGGCGAGGGCCTTTCTGTGCGGAGTTTGCATGTTGTCTGCGTGGGTTTCCTCCGGGTGCTCCGGTTTCCTCCACAGTCCAAAGACATGCAGGTTAGGTTAACTGGTGACTCTAAATTGAGCGTAGGTGTGAATGTGAGTGTGAATGGTTGTCTGTGTCTATGTGTCAGCCCTGTGATGACCTGGCAACTTGTCCAGGGTGTACCCCGCCTTTCGCTCGTAGTCAGCTGGGATAGGATCCAGCTTGCCTGCGACCCTGTAGAACAGGATAAAGCGGCTAGAGATAATGAGATGAGATGAGAAACAGATGGGAGCTCCGCTTTTAGGCAGTGCCTAAATCTATATATTAGCCGTGTTGAATTTAGTTCGTTTGGTCCACGGCAGGCGTCGCTTATCCGCGCGATCTTCACGAGACTTGTGCAAGACTTCGAAACGTGAAGTGTCAGCCAGGTGTCAGTGCCGCCATTTTGAAAACTGTTTTCCAAACGAAATATTGCACAAAAACGAGTTTAAATGACGATTACTGCCTACTTTTTTCAAACTTTCCTGAGTGCTATCAAAACAAAACTTCCGGCTTGATTACATCAGCATTCGAAAGGGCGCGCGCGTCTTTTGACAACGTTGGCAGATGTTGGTCGCTTTGATTTGCGCTGTACGTTTTACTTCCGTCCTACGATGTCTCGCACAGGTCTCAACGAATCTTGTTTACGGCCATCGCTTTGACATACGGACTGATATATTACAGAGCATATTTCAAACACTCATAACTTGCTATAGTAGCGACAAAATAGCGATCAAAAATGCATTCCGATATTTAATAAAATGAGAGAAATAGAATTTTGATAATAAAAAATTTGCCTTCAGTTCTCCTTTAATGCACATTATGTCTTGTGCTCAGTGCAAAATGTTGCCGTGTCGTGTTGATCCGCAGCAAACATAATTACGACATAAAGTATGTCAGTTTCAAAAACGTCATGTTTGATCAGATATGGATCCGGAGGTTTAGGTCAATATCTACATTCCTGTTGTGAAAATATGACACTTTTATTGTTTTATTTTGTTACGTTTTACACAGTAATGTACCTCACTGCCTTTTCTTTAGGCACACCATATAACCTTACCTACGCTGTGTGGTAAAGTTGACTTTTTAATGTATTTATTTATTTTTAATAAATCCACTGAATCAATTTTAAAGTGGAGAGCTCTTCTGGGAACCCAGACCTCTATTGGCTCTGCACTTAGGGAACTTAGGGACTGAGGGAATAGGATAAGTGAATGAGGAGGACTGTTCTGTATGGGTTCTGACTTCAGGGAGACTGAGAAAGTGCATAGAGGAGAGCAAGAGTTGGACTTGATGAGAAATTGAGATAGAAAGAGAGAAAGATGAGGACACAGGGGACATTATCTGCAGGGGGAGGACAAAAACCGAGGGTGATTTGAGAGGAGAGAAGGGATTCATATGGAAGGAAAAAGATTTAGCATTGGTGTCTGTGCGTATATATATATATATATATATATATATATATATATATATATATATATATATATATATATATGCATGTTTCCCAGAGAAGCAAAGGTTAGAGTGGACGTCCTGTCACAAGTGCTGATTTGTCACAGCACGATGGCCTCGCTGAACTGGCAGAGCCACGGCGGCCCAGCGACGTGCCAGCGTCCAGCCATTAGCGCCACTCACCCCCAATTACGGCCTGATTATTCTGCCACACTCTAATTGCCTGGGGAGATATGCTAATGCCTGTCATTTGGGATGATAAAAGATGCGCACAGGACTCGATGCATTATTTAGCCGGCTGGCTGGTGGATGAAGGATGTGGCATGCGCTTTAATTGCTGAGAGGAGAGGTTAAGCTGAACGAGCAGTTGAATTAAAAATGAGGAATTTACCATTTATTTATTTATCTCTGTGGTGTTTTACACTCGCTGTCTGTCCCTCTCGCCAGCAGAATCTGTTGCGGGCTTGAGTGTGAAAAACAGCAAATGAGAACGGCATAAATAAAAACATTTGCAGATCCAATAAGCACTAAATAAATATGCTGGGTGTGGATGTGTGTTCGTGTTGGCGCAGCGTGCCTGTGTTTGAACGTGAAGTTGTTTGAATGCAGAACCTTTGTGGCCGGTGGAAAAACAGTACCTCTGTGTGATGCCTTTTCAATTTCATTATCCACATGTTTGCATGAAAGGCTTCATTTAAATCCAGGCATTTTACCAGAATACAAATGCTTCGGCCAATTTCAGCGTCTAGAGCACGACTGCTTGTGTGGTAGTGTGTGTTTAAAACAAACAAAAAAAGTCAAATTAATCGAGAGTTGTCTTCACTGGACCTCTTTGTTGCAATCATTCATATTTTTACTCATTTGGCTTTTATGTAAAGTGACTTACCCCCCCCCAAGGACACAATTGAGTAGTTAAGGACCTTGTACAAGGGCTCAACAGTAGCAACTTGGCAATGCAGGGATTTGCACTCACGACCTTCTGATCAGTAGCTCAAAGCCTTAACCACTGACCCACCACAGCCTACAATGCTTATCCTTAATCTGAGATCCCTACATGAGCTTGGCAGCTTTTCAATGATCAAAAGAAATTGGACTGCACTTCATGATAATCCCTTTGTTTAGTGACAAGCAGTGCATGAATTTGACTTCCTTTAGCTGTCAGGAAGTAAAATAGGCTCAGATGTACTTAAGAACATTCAAACTTGACCCTCTTGGCTTGCCTTTATTGGGAAATGCTTTCTTCTATCTCTAGGTGACTTCCGCTTCTGGTAGAAGAACCTTCTTTAAGGTCCTTTCTGATTTGTCTTCACTCTCTTAACAGGAAGTTGGTTGGTTGGTTGGTTGGTTGTTTTTTTTTTTACATTTTCTTCTAATTTAGCCAATTTGCCAATCCCTACCCTTGCATTTGCTCCTCGGAGACACATAAAACCAGCCATAGCATCTTTTCAGAAAGCTGCTCGTGCATCACAGGGCAGCTGAACGCATTCACAGGAAAGTGCTAACTGCCCTCTTCTACATACATGAGCTCACATATACTCAGAATTGGCTGGACAGGAGAAAAAGTAACCATCCCTTTCACCCAGAGAACATGGACAGTTTTAGTTTCTCGGACTCCTGGCTACAGATGGTTGTGGCATCATCATGCATTCGAACTCCTCCAAATAGTCTCATCTCTCATCTCATCTCATTATCTCTAGCCGTTTTATCCTGTTCTACAGGGTTGCAGGCAAGCTGGAGCCTATCCCAGCTGACTACGGGCGAGAGGCGGGGTACACCCTGGACAAGTTGCCAGGTCATCACAGGGCTGACACATAGACACAGACAACCATTCACACTCACATTCACACCTACGGTCAATTTAGAGTCACCAGTTAACCTAACCTGCATGTCTTTGGACTGTGGGGGAAACCGGAGCACCCGGAGGAAACCCACGCGGACACGGGAAGAACATGCAAACTCCACACAGAAAGGCCCTCGCCGGCCACTGGGCTCAAACCCAGAACCTTCTTGCTGTGAGGCGACAGTGCTAACCACTACACCACCAAATTGTAAATACTAAATTTTCCTGGTTAAAGGAGAACGGAGGGTAAATGTTTTATTATCAAAATTCTATTTATCTCATTTTATTAAATATCGGAATGCATTTTTGATCGCTATTTTGTCGCTGCTATAGCGAGTTATGAGTGTTTGAAATATGCTCTGTAATATATCAGTCCATGTGTCAAAGCAATGGGTGTAAACAAGATTCGTTGAGACCTGTGCGAGACATCGTAGGACGGAAGTAAAACGTACAGCGGAAATCAAAGTGACCATCCCTGTGTCCGAAATCGCTCACTTGTTCACTCCTACATACTCTTTATGTAGGGAATTACTATATAGAGGACTATATAGTGAGCTCATTGGTAAAATGAAAAAGCTCTTTCGGACACTACTCCGTCGCGCTGGTATTTACGTCATTACTGTCATGCAATTAAAATGTGCCAGATCAGTCGGCTGGTGGGTTTTCAAAATAATAAACACATGCATGTATTTTTGTGATAAATCCATATTATACTGAGCGCATTTCCCACATTAATCAATACAAAGTACT
Source organism: Neoarius graeffei (assembly GCF_027579695.1). Classification (NCBI taxonomy): domain Eukaryota; kingdom Metazoa; phylum Chordata; class Actinopteri; order Siluriformes; family Ariidae; genus Neoarius; species Neoarius graeffei. Next base: position 73,016,035 of record NC_083579.1, read on the forward strand.
TTGTGGCTGCTGCATCTTTCAGTTTCTTTGTTTTTTTAAATCGAGGCTGAATACTTTCTTTGCCACTGCCTTTTATTAAATCAAATTTGAGACTTTTAATTTGATTTCTTTCAGCGTGACCACAATGCATGATGGGATATATTGCTTTGGTTAGTGACCATTTTTGTACACTACTTTTCGTGATGCATTGTGGGATACTTTGAGTGCACTATGTAGGGTATAAATAATCCTCACTAAGGTTTCGGACAGCACTACAAAATGGCGTCCGCACTATATAGTCCACTATACGATTTCGACACGAAAGACGCGCGCGCCCTCTTTCGAATGCTGACGTAATCAAGCCGGAAGTTTTGTTTGTTTTGATAGCAATCAGGAAAGTTTGAAAAAAGTCGGCAGTAATCGTCATTTAAACTCGTTTTTGTGCAATATTTCGTTTGGAAAACAGTTTTCAAAATGGTGGCACTGACACCTGGCTGACACTTGACGTATCGAAGTCTCGCACAAGTCTCGTGAAGATCGCGCGGATAAGCGACGCCTGCCGTGGACCAAACGGACTAAATTCAACACGGCTAAAAACCGAACAGGCCGATAAGTCTCATCTCATCTCATCATCTCATCTCATTATCTCAAGCCGCTTTATCCTTCTACAGGGTCGCAGGCAAGCTGGAGCCTATCCCAGCTGACTACAGGCGAAAGGCGGGGTACACCCTGGACAAGTCGCCAGGTCATCACAGGGCTGACACATAGACACAGACAACCATTCACACTCACATTCACACCTACGGTCAATTTAGAGTCACCAGTTAACCTAACCTGCATGTCTTTGGACTGTGGGAGAAACCGGAGCACCCGGAGGAAACCCACGCGGACACAGGGAGAACATGCAAACTCCACACAGAAAGGCCCTCGCCGGCCACAGGGCTCGAACCCGGACCTTCTTGCTGTGAGGCGACAGCGCTAACCACTACACCACCGTGCCGCCAGGCCGATAAGTATAATATTTAATTGCAATTAGTTGCCAATACGAGTCACGATATGAGGTTACGAAAACCGAAAACGTAATGGGATAACACGTTAATTAAGAAATAAAGCAAGTTTAAAAATGACTTCAGTTCTCTTTTAAGAGACAGAAAGTGAAGAGGAATGATGAGGAAAATCTTCACGTATGAGACTTTAGACCCTTGTGGATGGCCGGAATGGGAGTCACTCACTGATGTGAAAGAAAGAATCTTTCTGAACGTCCTCCACACCCTCCACCTTTATGGATGTGCTGCTAAAAATCTGCTCAGATACTGGACAGTTGGGTTTTTTTGTTTGTTTGGGGTTTTTTCTGTAATCATTCAGAATTGTATGGTTGATCTGTGGCTTCTTGGTTTGATAGTGAATTTTTAGCAGCACCCAGACATCACAAAATGAATAAAATAACTGTAGAATTTAAAGGGCTCTATTTTCTGGTTTAAAGGAAGCGAGGCATGATCTTAAATTCATGTCAACCTTTTGGATGTGGTAACACATTTAAGGTACTTGCCAAAGCAGAGTTATTTAAAACCCTCACACACTCATGTCTGTTTGAGTTTTGCCTATCTCCATTAGCCAGCTTGCTTGAGAGATGAAATGTTGGTTTGGATGAGGCTTCATTCTTCCGGTCTATGTTTCAGGCTTAATTGTATCTTTTGAAGGGTATTTCTGTGCGAGCGCTACATGGGGGATTCCATTAGCTAGTTTCTTCCTGCTGCTTGCCATTCAGAATGATTTGCATGGCATTTCAGCTGGATTTGTGTGGACTATATGGTTTAGGATGGAAAAAAAAAAAAAAACCAGAGCACATCAATATTTTAAAGGCTTAGCACACACACCGCAGAGGGAAACAGATCTAATTTGCCGTCGGATTATATGTTCGGGACAATATTGAGAGTCCATGTGGCAGCGTGTGGTCATAAAAGATCCCCATCGATAAGGAGTTCACTTCATCAAATGCCTCTGGTTTAATAAATAGTGAACTCCTCCAAAGAACATACTTTTGTCCCGTTTCTTTTATTTGTTCTAACTCTGACTTGTCCTTTAACACCATAACTTTCAAGCTTAACCTCTGGAATGAGGTGTAGCACCAAGCATGGGCGCCGCCAGGGGGGGAAGGTTAGAACAATTCTAGGGGCCCAGCACTGCCACGGGGCCCTTTAAGGGGCTGATAATATGCTTTTAATGATTTTAATAAGACTTTTGAAATAACAACAATGCAATATTCCATCTGGTAAAATGAGCTAATTGAACAAGGTTGTCTATTTCTTGAGTTCTTCAACATATTGTCATTTAACCCTCCCCCTTTTGCGAAATGGTACGGTCCAGTTCTGGTAGAAGCGTGATGCGTTAAATCTGTGTGCTGATCAGTGCAACGCTACTTGCTGCTGTGTCGCGGTGCAGCAGCCAGCCAGCCAGCAGTGGAGTGCGTACAGTCTATGATCGCTAAATATGAAGAGTGGCTGTCAAAAACGTAAAGAAAGGCAGCTGAAAGCTGAGAGGGACCGGAGAGGCAGGCAACTGGTCACTCCGTTTTTCCCAAAGAAAGGTAGCTATCGCTCACATGTGTGTTCAAAATATTAGCGAATGGTAAATGAACAGTATGAACGTGGTTGGATTAGCCTATCAAGAGAACACTTTTACAGTTTGTACAGTGACTTTTTTTCCATTTTAATAACTGAACTGACTTGTGTGATAAACAAGATGAAATATTACGTTATGCTGGTGCTAATAACTAGTGCTAATAACCAGTTTCATAACCAATGGGGTGCCCTAAATATGCACAGATTCAGCCTCAGGGGGACCTCCGCCCTACCAAACCACTGAACCCCCCTTTGGAGAAGGAGGTAAGCAGCAATACAACCCATAAATGCTTTAGGATTGCTGCTTTTGTTGAAAGTTGGGGGGCCCAAAATTCTAATCTTTCATGGGGCCCAAAATTTCTGGCGGCGCCCCTGGCACCAAGAGTCATGTCCCACTTCATTTCCCTTGTGTTAACCCTTTTCCAGAGGTTCCCAAAGTCCCAGCAGGTGCTGGTAGGGGCACAAAGCTGGTGGAGATTTACACTGGAGGGTGAGAGGAGCAGGGTGCCAGCACCCCATACAGCAGCACTAATGAGAGGAGACAGTGCCAGTTCACTGTGTTTATTCCTGACCTTCTTTGTTTGTCAGATGGAGTGTGAAATCCGCTGCCCGTGTGCCAGGGTCAGACCAGTTTTGGCAACATTCTGAGTTCCATATAATGCCCTCAGGCAGCCTGGATGATACTGTATAGACCAGAGGTGGACAGTAACGAAGTACATTTACTTGAGTACTGTATTTAAGTACACTTTTTGAGTATCTGTACTTTACTTGAGTATTTTTTTTTTTGGAAACTTATGACTTTAACTTCATGACGTTTGAAAGGCAAATATCGTACTTTTCACTCCACTACATTTCTATCAAGGTCCTCGTTACTCGTTACTATGAAGCAGCTTTGAAAGTGGATCTTTTTTCTTTTCTTTTCGAAAATGTGATTGTTTTTTTTTTTCCCAGGTAACACGGAGACAGACTATCAGTAATCACTAGAGTCACGTCACATCCATAGACTGTATAAAATCAAGTTCAGTAATTTCTCAGCAGCGTTATTTGAACACGATCAGTTGATGGCAGAATGGAAGGAGGTGGTTCTTCTGGAGAATGCACGCACTCATGGCCCATGAACCCATGTTTCAGTTTTCTAAAAGGATTAAAGATTCATTTCATTTTAAATGTTTGCTTTGTTTGCCGAAAACGAACCACATCACGGCTTACAAAAACTCGCCATCCAACCTGCGGAAGCATATTGAGGTATATAAACGTTTTATTCCAAGAGAAAGCTTGCAACGAAGTTATCTGTGCTTTTAGAGCTCGCGATAACGTTCCAAACGTAGCTATGCAGTCTGGTTAGTCACATGACTTTCTATGGATTTGCCCACCAAGTTGCCGTAGCCTTGTCCACAGCTAACGTTAACACATAGCTAGTTAACTTGGACACTGTTAGTTAGCATGTAAAAACAGAGTCACGCTAACATGAATAATGTTAACTTATCTGAAGCCCTTTCAGAAATATGCTTTAGCATAATCTTGCCAAATAAACAGAATGTAGAAAGCTTTCTTTCCTATTAGCGTTAGCTACATAATATGATTTTGAGTTTGAAAAGAGTTTGCTAGCATGTCAGGTGGAGCTTCACTGACTAGCTAGCTTAACGTTAAACCACCATAATGGCACAGCATGCGTTCATTTTGTGAATTCACATTTCTGTCTTTGGTAGCGGCATTAGGTTTTGTCAGCGCTGTGGCAATAATACAACAATGCATTGACAGGAAATGTACAGTACTTTTAATATTTAAGTATTTTTAAAAGCAAGTACTTTAGTAAAAAATTGACTGGACAACTTTCACTTGTGGGCGGCATGGTGGTGTAGTGGTTAGCGCTGTCGCCTCACAGCAAGAAGATCCGGGTTCGAGCCCCGTGGCTGGCGAGGGCCTTTCTGTGCGGAGTTTGCATGTTCTCCCCGTGTCCGCGTGGGTTTCCTCCGGGTGCTCCGGTTTCCCCCACAGTCCAAAGACATGCAGGTTAGGTTAACTGGTGACTCTAAATTGAGCGTAGGTGTGAATGTGAGTGTGAATGGTTGTCTGTGTCTGTGTCAGCCCTGTGATGACCTGGCGACTTGTCCAGGGTGTACCCCGCCTTTCACCCGTGGTCAGCTGGGATAGGCTCCAGCTTGCCTGCGACCCTGTAGAAGGATAAAGCGGCTAGAGATAATGAGATGAGATGAGACTTTCACTTGTGGGCGGCACGGTGGTGTAGTGGTTAGCGCTGTCGCCTCACAGCAAGAAGATCCGGGTTCGAGCCCCGTGGCTGGCGAGGGCCTTTCTGTGCGGAGTTTGCATGTTCTCCCCGTGTCCGCGTGGGTTTCCTCCGGGTGCTCCGGTTTCCCCCACAGTCCAAAGACATGCAGGTTAGGTTAACTGGTGACTCTAAATTGACTGTAGGTGTGAATGTGAGTGTGAATGGTTGTCTGTGTCTATGTGTCAGCCCTGTGATGACCTGGCGACTTGTCCAGGGTGTACCCCGCCTTTCACCCGTGGTCAGCTGGGATAGGCTCCAGCTTGCCTGCGACCCTGTAGAAGGATAAAGCGGCTAGAGATAATGAGATGAGATGAGACTTTCACTTGTGGGCGGCACGGTGGTGTAGTGGTTAGCGCTGTCGCCTCACAGCAAGAAGATCCGGGTTCGAGCCCCGTGGCTGGCGAGGGCCTTTCTGTGCGGAGTTTGCATGTTCTCCCCGTGTCCGCGTGGGTTTCCTCCGGGTGCTCCGGTTTCCCCCACAGTCCAAAGACATGCAGGTTAGGTTAACTGGTGACTCTAAATTGACTGTAGGTGTGAATGTGAGTGTGAATGGTTGTCTGTGTCTATGTGTCAGCCCTGTGATGACCTGGCGACTTGTCCAGGGTGTACCCCGCCTTTCGCCCGTAGTCAGCTGGGATAGGCTCCAGCTTGCCCGCGACCCTGTAGAACAGGATAAAGCGGCTAGAGATAATGAGATGAGATGAACTTTCACTTGTATCGGAGTAACATTTGACCAGCGGGATCTGCATTTTCACTTAAGTCATGAAGTTGGGGACTTTGTCCACCTTTTTTCAAAAGGTGATGGAAAATCCCTTTTAAGAATTTTAGACAATCCAAAATTTTACCTAGGCCAGAAATGATGAACTAGGTTAAAATTTTAACCCAGGTCAAAAAAAAATCACCTAGGTTCAAATTTTTTCACCTGTAACACATATTTTATGCATTTTTTAATACAATTATGTTAACTAACCCATTAGCTACAATGACGTATAAGTAAGCAACAATATTTAAAGAACGGTAATGTTAGCTAAGTAGTAAACTTAACCAAATGCTGTTGTGGTTTCAGTGGCCTGCTTGGTTTGTTAGCTAGCTAGCTAGGTCAGGTTAATTTATACATCTTTCTCGCTACATAGTTAGCTATGTCTTAAAGATATATTTAAAACAACAGAACATCAGCGTGACATCAGAGTGATATCTTGAGTTTCTCACTGTAAAACACCAAAAGATCTGACTTGTGAATATAGTTAACTCACAAGTCCAGCTAATGTCTCACTTGTGCATGTTTCTGCAAGGTCGGGTGCTGAGCTGTGAAATGTCAATATCTCCTCAGGGTTTTTGGTTCACATAATTCGCATATCATTATCATGCTGTTCCTTTTGAACCATTTAAAACTGAAGATACCTGTTAAAATGGCTCGTAGTTTTCAGGGTTTACATGCATTAACTTTGTACATGTAGTTTGTTCCTTTCCTCCCTGAGTGCTTAAGCCCCCACCTGGTAATCTGAGTAGAGATGTAAGCCCGACCGGTATTTCATTTTACTACTCTAGAGCAGAGTTGGTTTTAGGTTTAAAATCTACTTCGTTTGACAGGCTGTGGATACCAATTTCAGTGATGATGTATGTTGTAAGTAGTATCCGTGTAGTGGTGTGTGTTTGTGCAAGTGGACCACAAGCCACTGAATGGTCCGGCTCCTCCCTGTCTAGACTGTTTGACCAGAATGATAGTTCTCCGTACTTTCTTTTTTCTCTCAGTGATTCTCATTAATTCACATCTGGGCGCACTCCGAGTGCCTGCCGGTGGGGCTTTTGTGTGAAGCAAATCTCATTCCTCTCAAAATTACAGTGTAGCATTTCCCCACTTATTGAAATGCCTTTAGCCGTGTGTGTCTGTGCATGGCTGTTGAGACATTCCCTGATGCATTGCTTGCTCTTGAGTGGCAGCTTTTCCTGACAGCAATAAATGGGGGGGGCATTGGTAACACAGGGTGTCCTGGTCCACAACTGACTGGTTCCTCAAATGCTGTGTGAAAATATGCAGATTATTATATAGAGGTCTGGGTATTTCAAAGTAAGGAGCTATTATCACCTCAATATTTTTCTTATTATGACAATTACATGCTTCAGGAGCGAATTAAGTGATACAAGATGCCAACTGGGAGTAGTTGACAGCTATTTGGAGACTCCGAGCACAGAGCAATTTGCAGCAGAGCGGCAAACAAATTGGATTTGGGCCACGTTGGAAAAGGACCCAACTCCTTGAATATTTGGACTGGCTTGCCGCTTACTTCCACTAACACCTTTTTTGTGTAATTGCCGCCTTTGACAAATATTACCTTCCATTTGTGAATCGTCTGCCAACGGTTAACTGTGCAGCTGTTCTGCATACACCAGGAAAAGACGGGTGTCGGTGTCGAACCAGAAAAGGTGTATGAACAGTACCTCATTCTTACTTTTTGTTTCGAAGGTATCCTAGAGTTTCAGTATCGTGATTTTTATGTTGCTATTGGCGTATTTAGAGGGGTTGTGAGGTCTGGTGCGACAATGTCCCGCTTCACTAAAGAGAAGTGTAAGCGTATTGCCTCTCCGTTCCAGGTGTAGTGATCGCCGTGCGGCCTCTGTCTGGCTCACCAGGCAGGGGGTCCTTGCAAATGGCCTCTCCTACATTATTGTATCCATGGCGACACCTTCACATGGTGTCCCTGTTTTTCACTAAAATTGCTATGGGTGCGACCGAGTACCCAGCGGTATAACTGGGTCAAACCCCTGTGACTCCAGAGTAGGTTTTTTATGCCAGAGGCTAGGACAAGGACAGTCTGATGTAAAACCTATGACCCGAGGACCTCACTGTCACCATCTCAGCATGCTGGGTCATGGCACATGAACCCCGGGTGTAAAGGGTGAAGCCAGTACTGCGCACACTGCACTCCACCTTAAAACTCCAATGTGCAGGCTTGAAGGACACACCGACGTCTCCGGCCAGCTCCCCAATACCAACCATTCACAAACCCTGTAGCGATGGGAAAGGGGCAAATACAGTAGGTGTAAGGTGACACTGGAAGCTGCAGTTCCAATCTTGCATGCACGTGGTTCAGGCGTATGGGTCGTCTGATGTTGACTCCGGAGACGACAGCATCATTCAGCAGCACCCTGAGCGACCAAGCAGTCTTCTTCAAGGACAGCACTGCTTGCTCCACATGGAGCTGGGCCTAGAAAAGGTGGTCTAACCTAACCAATCCCATATTTGGGATGGAACTTCAGGCTTTGCTGCACGTAACTAACAAACTAGACACTGATTATTATGTACCTAACTGATTCCACTTAAACTGACAGTCCTCTATTCAATCCCCAAAATGATAGCGATTACACAAAAAACAGTGTTGTTTTGGTGATGAGCAGTTGTTTTGGTATTTTAGTAACATATAATCAAACACCTTGATGGAGCAATTAGGTATCCTCATCGCATCAACTTTTCTGGAACCAACTTTCAGTACCAGTCATGAAATATCATTCACATTTTGATTTTGGGTGGCACGGTGGTGTAGTGGTTAGCACTGTTGCCTCACAGCAAGAAGGTTCTGGGTTTGAGCCCAGTGGCTGACGGAGGCCTTTCTGTGTGGAGTTTGCATGTTCTCCCTGTGTCTGCGTGGGTTTCCTCCGGGTGCTCCGGTTTCCCCCACAGTCCAAAGACATGCAGGTTAGGCTAATTGGTGGCTCGAAATTGACCGTAGGTGTGAATGTGAGTGTGAATTATTGTTTGTCTCCATGTGTCAGCCCTGTGATGACCTGGCGACTTGTCCAGGGTGTACCCCGCCTCTCGCCCATAGTCAGCTGGGATAGGCTCCAGCTTGCCCACGACCCTGCACAGGATAAGTGGTTATGGATAATGGATGGATGGATTTTGATTTATCTTTTTTTCTTCTCCTTCTTCTTCATTTATGCTCCTCCAGGACCTGTCAGGCTCCATTGATGACTTGCCCATGGGAACCGAGGCTCCTCTGAACTCAGCTATCAGTGTCTCTGGTCCCTCCAACAGTCAGGGAGACCAGAGTAACCAGACTCAGTCTCCGTTTTCACCACACACCTCTCCTCGTGTCTCCAGCATGCGCCCTGGATCCTCACCTCCACCTCCACCCGTAGCCTCCCTGAGTCCTGCCGGCTCCAACCAGATCTCCCCTACCAACGGCCCAGGTAAGCTCACATCACTTCCGCTTTCACCTTTGTTACATTTTGGTGGCTTTGCTATTGACTTGGAGTTTTGAGTAATTCAGAATACAGCTGTGGTCACTGTAGATACCTATAAGTGAAAATGTGTGAGTTGCCTTTTTTTTTTATAGCCACAGTACTGCGCAAAAGCCTTATGCAAACTATTTTTTGTACAGATTTTCTACAGAGGTTTCTTTTATAACTGCATTATTGAGTCAGTATTTCAAAATATTTCTAAAGATTACTTTGCCAACAAAAATTATGCTAAAGACAAATGTTCGTGTGTCATTTAAGAAAGTGCAACAGACTCGAGAAGAACTGTGGCGTTGTCTTCAAAATACTCAAAAAATTTAAAAGCACTATCCAAGTGAAATTGACTCGATGTGACTTGAATGTTGAAATACATGAAATCATGTTTATTTTTTACACTCATCTTTCTCAAAACCCGTTTTCCTCTTTGTTTCAAACTTAAAATCTCACTTTCTAAATGACCTGTATTCTTGAAATTCTACACATGCATTCCTTTTGCTGAGTTAAGATTTTATTTTTACTGAAAAATAACTAACAGTAAATGTTTTGTACTTAAATTAAACAATTAAACGATAACTAGAGCGGCGGCTACAATTATCGACACCTTAACGATCTTTTGGCCGTTGCAAAAGTAGAAAAGACTTTTAACATGTAAATTGTGCATGAATAATTACTCAGACCTCCACTGGAAAAAAATGAGTTGATTACCGATTACTTAACTTATCAGATCACGTGACACAGTTCCACAATTATCGACACCTTTGTCCACAGTTATTGACACCGTTCCACAATTATCGACATCCAGATGATTATTTATTTTAAAAAAAATACTCTGTATGTGGTATTAAGTTATCAAAACAAAGTTTTTATTTAAAATTTGTTTGACATAGACTTATATTTAGTACAAAATATCTTTTATATAAATATATGGATGTCGGTGTTTACGTAAATGAGGAAGTAATTCTAATGTTTGTAAAGAAATGAACTGATAATGTTTAACCTGCGTCAGAAAATCTTTTTGTTCCACTTTCTACCCGCTTTCTAAAGGGGCGGTCACACAGCACTCCGCGTCTATATCACGTACAAAAAGATACAAAAATCTGGTGGACGTGGTCGTAAGTGCTAATTTTTGGTCAATTTTGGCTTTGCCGTGCTTTGTACGGGGTATGGCCGTCGGCGGCTGTTTCACTGCTGCAGCACTGCCTAAGCACAGCTAACCAAGTCCAGCCACGCACCCAGATGTTCCGTACCACCCTCCTCCTCCTCCTCCTTCTTCTCTCAGCAAGGATATGTTGAGCCTGTATCAGTTGGTTCTGTTGGTGCTGGAGCATTAAGATGAGGACATCACAGCGTTGAGGGTTCATGTTCACCCCTTGACATCTAGACTGCAAGTGCCGAGGTCTCAGAAAATTACGGTATTTATACATGCCGCAAATCAGAAGTGATGCAGAAGTGATTAGACAGTGATCAATCGAATTTAGAACTTGTTTGAGATGTCGTTTAACGGGCTTAGACAGTGCTATGTACGCGGAAAAATCCATTTGTCAGTGATAAGCCGCTAAACACACGCTATATCCCGTGATACCAACGCGTAACACCCGTCCGATGACCGTGCTCTGCCCGTGATAGACCGCCAAACTTTCGCGTCTTACCACGTCTCCCCAAGTTTTAATAACGGCCGGGACACTGATTATCACGTGTTTTTCATGTGTGTTGCACGTCTTTACCACGTGTGCCGGCCGTGGTTGTCCGCGGTCTAAAGTTTTGAGCAGTCCAAAACTTTTTGCCGCGTCCGACGCCGTTCCGATTTTCCCCTGCGTCCTGTCACGTCTGTATATCGACTGTAACACGTCTTAACTTCGACATCAACATGAACAACATCGTCTGCTTCACGGGAGAGCACTTTTTGACGGGTTTTGGCCGTGATAAAGCCGTAAAGCGCTGTGTGACCGGGCCTTAAGTATTTTTGTAGATCACATTTTGTTAATCATTCGTTGTTGTTTGTATTAATTTCTAGTTTTGTAGTTTAACAATAAATATCAACAGGGAATCGACACTGTAACCACATGGAAATCCAGGTCAAAGGTCACATGTCATTCCTCGAACCAAAATATAAAATGTCTCCGGATATTGTAATATGTGGTAGATATTTACAGCAAACTGCAAAAAATTTTTTTTTTCTGAATGGAATAGAAAAATCTGAATATTTCAAGCATGTAATTGTTTTATATGCTCAGAATTTAATTCTGGTCTAATTCTATTTATTGCAACAGGATTCCAAATACTCTATAAACATTCCGTTCTGTTACGAATCAGAAAAAAAAATTATTATAAATCACAGCACTTTTATTTTTTTAAAGTACTTCATCTACTTCAGCAATGTTACACAAAGATCGATTCATAACAGTTGTAAATGTCATTTAATTCCACAGGGTGTCGATAATGGTGGACACCGGTGAAAGTGATCACTATTATCGACACCTCACGTGACTTCTCAAACGCGCGTTTAGATACAAAATGGCGGCTGTCAAATGAAAGACCAAGAAACAAAGTAGGTTTCGACAAGGAGATCATGAAGTATCGGTGAATTTGATCAGTAAAAACATGTCCATGATCTTTCCACCACGATTACCTGCGATGATAACGTCCGGGTTTTCCTCAGATTGCTGGTCATGCTGAAAAAAATTCCATCTCAGGTAACGAGCTGCGTCTTCAGACGACAAGATCAAAGGGTGAGGGCGGGTCTTCCGGTTGATTAATTAACCAATAATAACTGTTGTAACTGAAACTCAGCTTTGTAAAATAGTTTTTTATTGGTAAATCTGAAAAGGTGTCGATAATTGTGGACTGTCGAAATGATATTCCGACAAACACTTCTGTAAAAGGCTTTTCACAGTGTGTTGACTGTCAAATATGATTCACATTTTAATTCTAACGCCATCCGTAGATGAGCATTTTGTTTTATAACATAAGAAAGATGCATATTTAATTAGCTTAAGCCTCATTTGCATACTGTAAGTCAATTCAAATTTTTAAATAAGGTCCACTGAAAGAATATTTGTAAGACTATGAGTAATGGGATTGATTGTGATATCGATTGTTGTAAGGTTTTGCCTTGATGGACACTTCTTCCACGGAGCTTTTTTGATACAAGGAGATCTTGTCGAAGGAATTAAACTTGAAATGATCTGGGAGCAGGGCTGTGTTTATCGTTTTCTAACGGCTGTGCTCGTTATGTCATTTATGTTTGTTAGGATTTGTTCCTTCATGTGTTCTTAAGGGAAATCCTGGCGGAGTTGTCACTGCTAGTTGACAATGGCCATATGTTGCTCTTTATTTAAAACAGATATGTGATTATATAAAAAGCCCAGATTCGCAGGCATTGTCTACATCTTTACTCTCGACGGAATAGGTGAGCGAATGCTGAAATTGCGAACTTAATGAATTTTCGTCAGGCGTAGGACATGGGCGGGTGACACTTAAATACCAGACGCAGGCTTGTCTGCTGCCTCAGCCTCCCTGATGGAGTTTGACCAATGCGGCCTGTCAATCATTCTGTCAAGGCGGGACCAATGCATGAGTGAGCTCCTGAAGCCTGCGCGTGAATGGCAGATGCCGCGTACGTGGCCCGTGATTGACGCTAATGAAAAGCAGACAGTGTCTTCTGACATGAACAGCAGGCATTGTATGGAGATGAAACCTTCAGTGAAATATAGATGCAGTACGACAAGGGAAAAATCTGGAGCAAACAGGATTGACAGGTGACGATATATTTTTCAGGTATGTCTGTATACAGGACAGGGAGAAGCACGGTGTCACAACATGTTGTGAGTCATGATTGATAAACCAAAATGAATATGAAACGCATTAGATACGGTAATCTTATAATAAACTTGGTAAGGAGTCCGATTATTGCACTGTAGCGCTTATATTTAAACGACACGTTTGGTTCAGTGAGGATTATCATTTGAATAGTGCATCCGTGTCCATTTCATTAAAACTCACTGGTTGTTGATAAATCATTGGAAGGCTGTGAGTTCATGAATCAGAGTTCACACTGGGGGTTCTTTTTTAAAGAAAAAAAAAAATCCCTTGTTAGAGCCCTCTGCTGTCTCTGATGTGAATTACAATTGCAATGAAAAATTGACCTCTCATTCTTCTTCTTCCTGGACATGACTCCAGTTATTTCATCTCATCTCATTATCTCTAGCCGCTTTATCCTTCTACAGGGTCGCAGGCAAGCTGGAGCCTATCCCAGCTGACTACGGGCGAAAGGCAGGGTACACCCTGGACAAGTCGCCAGGTCATCACAGGGCTGACACATAGACACAGACAACCATTCACACTCACATTCACACCTACGGTCAATTTAGAGTCACCAGTTAACCTAACCTGCATGTCTTTGGACTGTGGGGGAAACCGGAGCACCCGGAGGAAACCCACGCGGACACGGGGAGTTGCCGTGCCACAGAAAGGCCCTCGCCGGCCACGGGGCTCAAACCCAGGACCTTCTTGCTGTGAGGCGACAGCGCTAACCACTACACCACCGTGCCGCCCCTCCAGTTATTTGTACTGATAATTACAAATATAAATAAATAAATATGGCAGTATGAGCAGAATTTTCAGTGTAAGTATAAATATGGCAGATATGTAAAAAGTGTAAACAGTGTAGTGAACAGTGACTGGTCATTGGGAACAATGCTGATTATTGATTGGTCCTTAGGAACAATGGTGATCAGTGATTGGTCTTTGAGAACGATGGTGAATAGTGATTGGCTGAAACAATGGTGATCAGTGATTGGTCTTTGAGAACGATGGTGAATAGTGATTGGCTGAAACAATGGTAATCAGTGATTGGTCTTTGAGAACAATGGTGAATAGTGATTGGCTGTTTGAAACAATGGTGATCAGTGATTGGTCTTTGGGAACAGTGGTGATCATTGGATGGTCTTTGGGAATGATGGTGATCATTGATTGGTCATTGGGAATAATGGTGAACAATGATGGGCTGTTGGGAACGATGGTGATCATTGATTGGTTCTTGGGAGCAATGGTGATCAGTGATTGGCCTTTGGGAACAATTGTGATCAGTGATCGGTCTTTGAGAACAGTGGCAATCAGTGATCGGTCATTGGGAACAATGATGATCAGTGGTTGGTCTTTGAGAACAATGGCAATCAATGATCGGTCATTGGGAACAATAGTGATCAGTGATTGGCTGTTTGGAAAAATGGTGATCAGTGATTGGTCTTTGGGAAAAATGGTGATCAGTAATTGGTCACTGGGAATATAGATACTCGCAAGCACGACTCATTCAGGCTTTCCACACTGGTGGTGAGTCGCGCAACCCTGCTTTCTCAACTCCTATTACCAGCAGCTGTGATGTGAGCTGTAAAGATGTATTGAGTGAAATGGTTGCGAACATCTGCTGGAAAAGATAGTAGATTTTCTGCTACTCTCTAAGTTGTCAATACTGCTACATACGCCTTGTGAGTTTCCTGTTAAAGCATAACTCATAGTGAATTCTTTCCAGGTTGGACTTTTTGTAAATTGTGAGATCAACACTCAAATTCTACTCAGTACACACAATATCTTAATGTTTGTCAGTTAGACACAGCGTATTATTCAGCCAATACTAGATAATGATAGAATCTTTGATTAACATGTGCAGAGTTAATTCCTTCCATCTCATCTCTCATCTCATTATCTCTAGCCGCTTTATCCTTCTACAGGGTCGCAGGCAAGCTGGAGCCTATCCCAGCTGACTATGGGCGAAAGGCGGGGTACACCCTGGACAAGTCGCCAGGTCATCACAGGGCTGACACAGAGACACAGACAACCATTCACACTCACATTCACACCTACGGTCAATTTAGAGTCACCAGTTAACCTAACCTGCATGTCTTTGGACTGTGGGGGAAACCGGAGCACCCGGAGGAAACCCACGCGGACACGGGGAGAACATGCAAACTCCGCACAGAAAGGCCCTCGCCGGCCACGGGGCTCGAACCCAGGACCTTCTTGCTGTGAGGTGACAGCGCTAACCACTACACCACCATGCCGCCCCCTAATTCCTTCCATTGTACTCTTAAATAGTTTAACTGAGAAAGCTGCTGCTTATGTTTCACTAACGGTTGTTTAATATTAAGTTTGTTGAACATACTTTCAGAAATTGTAGTATTCCCAGTTGCTAATTAGACAACAAGGATGTGAACACTTTTCACAGGTCAAAAGCTAATAATTACCAAAAAAAAAAAAAATTTACATGAGAAGAATCTACAAAAATCTGGCATTTATCTTTGGAACTTACATGATTAGAACAGATCCCGATATATATGTTTTTAAAATACAGACTGCACCTTTAATAATATCCCTAATGATACTGTCACGCTCAAGTTGATGAAAGTCCACCAGGCTGTGCAGTGAAGTGAGGCGAGTGTGAATAAGAGTGGTGCAGTAGGAATTTCTCGCTTTAGTCTTCAGCCTGTTCGACTGTGACAGCCACTACACTTCCCTGCCCCTTTCCACAGCCTGTCAGCACTGCCTCGTCCACTGAGGTGGCTCCGCGACAGACAGTCCCACGGGACACCTGTCATTCTCTCCAACTCACAGTGGATTATTACCAGCACCTTCAAACTTCCCTACCTGCGCTCCGACTCTGTTGACCTCTGACCTTTCCTTCCAGTCATCCAGACTGTTTCGTGATTTTGTTCGAGAGTGACACTGTTATTAGATTCTCTAACTGTATTTTAGTTTCCATGTGAGATATTACAAAGAAAACTTAACTACTCATCTCTGTCCTTTGTTTGAGCTGAAGATATGAAGGGCTTGGATGATTTTCGGTCTCAGTGAAGCAAATACAATATGCCGGAGCATTATCCCGACTCGGATTCTCCTCAAGCCGCGAAGAGCCAGGCAAATTGATTTTTCCTGTCGTGCCAGATTTGTGACAGTCGGGCAGAAATCACATTGCTCAGTCCAAATGTTTCTAAAGCAATTGAGAAAGCCGGCACAGTTTCTGGCTTTGGGACCATGAGTTGCATTAGTGGCAGAATCATACACACACCATGCTGACAGGAGTAGAGGGTAAAATGAGAATCCATCCGTCACCCCAAACCTGCTCAGGGAGGCAAAAGCTGCTGTGACATTCATGAGCACCTCTCACACTGCACTATTACAAATGAGCCTTAATAGGCCTTTCTTTGTGGAACTTGTTCTGCGTTGAAGGTGGAATCACAGCACTTTTTGTAATATTTGGCAAAGTTCTCCTCACTTTTGGCAGCTATCAATACCGTAAAATCTGCTCAAAGGAGAAACTCCAGTCTTTGTAGCACCCCAGGCTCTGTAAACTGAGAAGTCTGGACCACCAACAACGAGAACAACAAGCTTCTCTACATACTTGTTCATCTTGTTGCCTGTTAATTTAGGGTGGCACGGTGGTGTAGTAGTTAGCACTGTCACCTCACAGCAAGAAGGTTCTGGTTTTGATCCCGGTGGCCGGCAGGGGCCTTTCTGTGTGGAGTTTGCATGTTCTCCTTGTGCATAAGCCAACCAATGAATCTTTTCAAATTCCTGGTAATGCACCATCACGATGCGGCTAAACGCACTTATAAGCCATGGCCTAATGGTTAGAGAAGCAGCTTTGGAACCAAAAGGTTGCTGGTTTGATTCCTTGGACCAGCAGGAATGGCTGAAGTGCACTTGAGTAAGGCACCTAACCCCAGGCTGCTCTGGGTATGTTGTATGTTGCTCTGGATAAGAGCATCTGCTAAATGCCTGTAATGTAATGCTGTCTACCTTCTTCTGCATACATAAGTGCCATGATTGTCATGAGTCATTCTTAAATATGCTGTCCATTAGAACATCCTACCCACTGAGTCCAAAGTCTTTCTTCCTGTGCTCCCTTTCATCCTATTTATCAGTCATTTCCAACAGGGGGTGGGTTTCCTCCGAGCGCTCCAGTTTCCCCCACAGTCCAAAGACATGTGGTTAGGTTAACATGGGGGTGGCCTTGGCCTGAAGTGCCCTTGAGCAAGGCATCTAACCCCCGGGTGCTGTAGCATAGCTGCCCACTGCTCTGGGTATGTGTCCATGCTCATTGCTCACTTGCGTTCACTGCTTCAGATGGGTTAAATGCAGAGGACAAATTTCACTGTGTTTGAGTGTGCATGTGACAAATAAAGGCTTCTTCTTCTAGAGTTTCTCATTTAGGATGCTTTCATAAATGCAACTTTTAGGCATTAAAAAAAAAAGCATCAGCATGTAATGCACCGGTTAACCTAACCTGCATGTCTTTGGGGGAAACCAGAGCATCTGGAAGAAACCCACACAGACATGGGGAGAACATGCAAACTTCATAAAGAAAAGCCCCCCTCCATTGGCCACGAACCCAGAACCTTCTTGCTGTGAGGCAACACTGCTAACCACTACACCACCCGAAAGCCAAGTTTTAGTCTACAAATTTATTTATTTATTTTTCCCATCGCCTTCAAGGAGACACCAGAGAGAGGC
Organism: Neoarius graeffei; assembly: GCF_027579695.1. Taxonomy (NCBI): domain Eukaryota; kingdom Metazoa; phylum Chordata; class Actinopteri; order Siluriformes; family Ariidae; genus Neoarius; species Neoarius graeffei. The sequence goes on from NC_083579.1 coordinate 73,033,669, forward strand.
TGTATTTGTCCATTTTATGCTGACTTCCACCAAAATGGTTGACAACATCTTTCCTAAGATTCAATCATTTCTCAATTGCTGATTGTTTGAAATGACAGTAACATACATGTCAACCTTTGGTCAATCAAACCTGTATAACCAACCTCCAAAATCCGTATTTCCCTTATAAAATCCGTATAAGATGCAAATTAAAATAATTTACCTAAAATTTGAATGATAATTAACAATGATATATCCCAGTTACTTTTTATTCAATATTAATAACAATAAACCTTCAGAATGAATACAAAGCTCCAATGTTTGACAAAAACACAAAGTGTTATCAGCGTAGTTACGAAGGAAATACTTCGTTGTTTGGAGACAGGTTTCACCGAGCGGCTATTATGCACGAGACTTCATATTAGCCACAAAGTCAGGAAAATCTGTTCGTAAAATTACGTTATAATGACCAAATACAACGAAAAGTATTTTTCCAGTCTCACCTGTGAAAGGTAATCCCATGTGATCTCGTTTGGACGGTAAACCTGTTGGTACAGTTAAACACAGCACATGAATGAGGCATCTTTATTCTCGGCTACTGTCTAGACGCTATACCAGAGACGGTTGAAGAATCTCCACTTTGCCACATCCAATATGGCGGTGAGGATGACGTATGATTCTACGCAGAAGGCGGCGTCTATGTTTATATGTCTATGACTTCCTGGTTGGCGGGATTCTCGCAATGCGGTGTGCGCATGATCAAAAGTGGAACGAAGTCTCGCTACCACAAGATAATGCGCGATTTCATAAGACTCTTTACTGGCTGTCTGTGGTGTACAGTACGTTTGTAAATGTTATGCGCTCTTTTATCATCGTGGGAATTGATTATAGCTCTAAATAAATATTGAAGTTTTTTTAAAGAATCCGTATAACTTTATTTATACGCCCGTATACTACGTTTATTGAATCAAATCCGTATAAAATACGGACATTCCGTATAGGTTGACATGTATGCAGTAACCAAATCTGTGCTTGTTCTTTTGTCGTATTTGTACGTGGTATTGCATGAACACCAATCTGAATTTCATGGCCTGCGTCATCCCACCGATACAAATACAAGTTTTTTCCACTGTAGGGATAAACCAATAATTAAACAACGCGACTAATGCTGACCATGTAAGGTGTTAAAAGAGATAAAACTCCATTGGATTTCTGTCTGTATCTGCAGTAATGTGCATCTATGTGTGCAGACAGTGGAGAGTGCTGATTCCATGCAGAAGAACACTTCTAATCCATTCTCTAAGTGAAGAAATTTCAATGCTTGGAGCTTAACTGATGCTAATTAGGCGTTAGCATTGACCTTCTGTCTCATGCTCATTAACCTGTCCTTCACGGTGCCACTTCCTCTTAGAAATGACCACTCGTCACTTTTATCCAGAGATTCTTTGAAAGATAAACATGCTCCAAAGATATGTGTACAGCAACCAAATGTGTAATGGAAGAGACAGAAAAGAAACAAAAGTCGTTTTCTTAACACTGGAACAGATTTCGGAACTACTTTACCATTTTGGATTTTTTTTTTTTTCCAAGCCTATATTCGTTCTTTGAATTTGAATATAGAACGGTGTATTGTGTATACACGTGTGCACTGCGGCATATCCATTGTGCTTGGAGTGGATGCAGTCACGTTAGAACACCTCTAGCTGGCAGCGACTAAAGCTGGCAGCCTCTAATGAAAGCCGTGCACTTGAGCTGCCATTGAAAACCAAAAACGCCCGGCCCTCTTCACTTTTATTCCTCTTCTCCAAGGTCCATCAAGGTCCATTTAACATGACTGTAGACACCCCCCCCTTCACACTCTCCTGCTGTCTGCCTGTCCTTCTTTCTTATTTTCCTTTAAAGATGTGATTTAGGCATGCTTATGAGGGCACTTTCAGAGTAAGCTGTTTATCTGCTTCTTACTTGAAGTGCTTCCAGGGATTTGGAACACACAAAGGTCAGTATGCGAGAGTCTAAGTGAGTGCGGCGTTTTGCCTCCATCAGCTTTCTGGCCTCTGGCATACAGCTAGCAGGTTGGGTTAGTGTTGTTATCAGCTGAGCTTGGTGAATTGAGTGTATTATGGTAAAGGGAGCCAGGCTGAAAATTGAGAGGTAAGGCAGTAACGGACCACCAGGGCATTTTACTGCCCCGTACTATTTTACTATCCTGGAGAGATCTTCATATTTAGAAAGATAACCTTGTCCAAACACCAGTTTATACATTAAAAAAAAAGTTTAGCAGTGCTTCCTCAGAGTTATTACACAAGTTTTCTCAAAATTTGGACATTTGCCAGTTTCCATCCCGCCCAATAGCTAGTTTTCCCCTATCACATGACAGTCACTAATTAGGGAGGGTAAAATCTAATATGCTTCCACTGAGAAACATGAAGCCAGCCAATGAATCTTTTCAAACTGCTGGAAATATGCCACCACAGTACAGCTAAACCTATTCAGAAGCCATGGCCTAACGGTTAGAGAAGCAGCTTCGGGACCAGAAGGTTGCTGGTTTGATTCCCTAGACCAGCAGGAATGGTTGTAGTGTCCTTAAGTAACGCACGTGCTCTGGGTATGTTGTGTGTCACACTGGATAAATTCCTGTAATGCTGTCTACCTTCTTCACTGCAAAAAATGATCTCTTGTTGAGAGAAAATATCTTTAATATGGGTGAATTTATCTATTATTTCTGATTAGAAGTTTACTAGAACTCATCTCATCTCATTATCTCTAGCCGCTTTATCCTTCTGCAGGGTCGCAGGCAAGCTGGAGCCTATCCCAGCTGACTACGGGCGAAAGGCGGGGTACACCCTGGACAAGTCGCCAGGTCATCACAGGGCTGACACATAGACACAGACAACCATTCACACTCACATTCACACCTACGCTCAATTTAGAGTCACCAGTTAACCTAACCTGCATGTCTTTGGACTGTGGGGGAAACCGGAGCACCCGGAGGAAACCCATGCGGACACGGGGAGAACATGCAAACTCCGCACAGAAAGGCCCTCGCCAGCCCCGGGGCTCGAACCCAGGACCTTCTTGCTGTGAGCCGACAGCGCTAACCACTACACCACCGTGCCGCCCTACTAGAACTCAAATATAAGATTATTTAGCTTACTTTGAGACGCTTTTACTAATTTCAAGCCTTAAATTTTCTTATTCTGTTGGCAGATAATTTTGCTTCTTTCTAGAATTGAATGCTTAAAATGAGCAAAATTATCTGCCAATAGAATAAGAAAATTTAAGGCTTGAAATTAGTAAAAGCGTCTCAAAGTAAGCTAAATAATCTTATATTTGAGCTCTAGTAAACTTCTAATAAGAAATAATAGATAAATTCACCCATATTAAAGATATTTTCTCTCAACAAGAGATCATTTTTTGCAGTGTTCTGCACACAAATAACTATGATTGTCATGAGTCATTCTTCAATATGCTGTCCATTTGGGCCTCCCACCCACTGAGTCCAAAGTCTTTCTTCCTGTGCTGTCTTTCACCCTATTTATCAACCATTTCAATAATTTCCAATAGACAGTCCCATCATTTCATACAATCACACCTTTAGCACTCTGTATTACACCCTGCTTGGTTTTAGCCTTCCAAAGTCAAAGCATTCACAACTACCTGCATAGGCTCCAAAGTGAGTACTATTTTTTTTTCCTCTAATGGAACAGCACGCTATGCCCAAGTGGCATTTCTTTTCCACAGCGATGTGCCTGGGCTCTTTTCGCTTAAACTGCACTTTCCACTTTACTTACCTTGGTCTTGTTTGGCTCGCCAGTAATGAGGTCCATGGGAGCACAGCTTGCACACTACCATACAGTTTTGCATCCCCCGACATGCTGAGTTAACTCGTATTAACCCCAGGTTGGAAAATCATTTACTCTTGCTCATTGGGATCTAAGATGCCATTATTGCTACACTGTGTTTATGGGTTACCCTAAGGATTGGGCAGCATTCAGATTACTTGGCCTGATCGCACATGTGTGTCTAGGGGTGTGTGTTTGGACATATGCTTTATCTCATCTCTACATTGCTTTTGAGTTCTCTAGATCTGAGATCTGAGACTGACCACCTGCTTTACCTCCGGACTATCAGATTCTGACCATCATATTTGTACCAACATATTTCTGCTCTCCTTCTCTCTGTTTTTCATCTTCATTTAAAGGCTCTTTATTTTCTGTGAGATAGAAATTGCTGTCCTGAAATGGACACACGGATGAGATTAAAATTGTCCAGCTCCAACAGAGGAAATATGGCCATGGGTACTCCTGCATGTCTTTGAACTGCACCATGAATCTTGCATTTCAACCTCTTAAAACACTTCAAAGCTGAAGAGGCACGATTCAAAGGCCTCGCATTGCCTCGGCAATCCTCAGGAAGAATATTTAATATTATACTGAATTTAAGCATGCATATTATCTCTGAATCTATGAACCATGGTTGGTGTTGTTTTGGGGTTTTTTTAACCCTTCATAGCTCCTACTGTTGGGATACTTAAAATGACTGCACTTTTTAAATGCTTATGAAAGTAAATCATAATTATTTGCACCTACATGTCTTTTTTTTTGATGACAGGATGGGAGAAAATTACTTGGTCAGGAATTTTCTGGGGAAAAAAAAAAGTTACTTAGTGAAACGTAGTGTTTTAACCATCTGCTTAATGAACATACTGCATGTGTGAGGTAAACATCATCCTGAACAAGCGTTGCCAGGCAAAACAACCCTCGCCCGGCCGCATTTATTTTATACCTATATGCTGATAATGGTGATATTTCTCAATCATCAGCTGTCAGGTTATAGTCCTATGAAAATCCATGACAATTGAGTTTGACATATCAAAATCATTCAAGGTCAAAGGTCATGGCGGCAACTGAAAGCCCTTATGGCACTTCTTACACGTTGATAATGGTAAACACCTGGCTATCATGAACCATTTTAAAGTTATAGCCATTTGAAAACCCATGACCTTCAGGTTGACCGTCCAAGGTCACTCAAGGTCAAAGGTCATGGTGCCAAATCAAAGCCCATGTGGCACTTCCTATAAGTTGATAATGGTAAATATCTGTCCGCCATCAACCGTTTTCAAATTACAGCCGTCTGAAAATCCGTGACCTTGAGTTTGACCTTTCAAGGTCACTCAAGGTCAAAGATCATGGTGCCAAATGAAAGGCCATATCAGAGTTCCTATATGCTAATAGTAATAAACGTCTGTCTATTGGCAACCGTTTTTGAGTTATAAGGGAAAATGTTATTTTGACCAAAAGGTTGATCTTTCCAGTGACCTTGACATTCACCTTGACCCGATTACCCCCAAAATTTAATCTGGTAATCTACGGACCATTGCTCACCTACTCTGAAAATTTGAAGCCAATCAATCAGATACACACACAAACAAATAAACAAACAAACTGATTACAATACCTCGCCCCGCTTAGTCCATCGCAGGTGAGGTAAAAAACAACTTTGCATTAATGGAGGAGTCCCAAGTAACTTTGTCTCATCTCATCATCTCTAGCCGCTTTATCCTGTTCTACAGGGTCGCAGGCAAGCTGGAGCCTATCCCAGCTGACTATGGGCGAAAGGCGGGGTACACCCTGGACAAGTCGCCAGGTCATCACAGGGCTGACACATAGACACAGACAACCATTCACACTCACATTCACACCTACGCTCAATTTAGAGTCACCAGTTAACCTAACCTGCATGTCTTTGGACTGTGGGGGAAACCGGAGCACCCGGAGGAAACCCACACGGACACGGGGAGAACATGCAAACTCCACACAGAAAGGCCCTCGCCGGCCCCGGGGCTCGAACCCAGGACCTTCTTGCTGTGAGGCGACAGCGCTAACCACTACACCACCGTGCCGCCCGAGTAACTTTGTAATGAAGTCAAATGTGCTTTTAACAGTCAGAGGTAAATCTCTTCCATTGGGTTTTCCACCACAGGAAAGTTTTCAGTACAGAGAGCTGTAAAAACTGCATTCTTTTTCTCTGATTAACTTCAAGTGAAAGAAAAAGGAGATACGAGGGTACTTCAAAAAGTTCTCGGCCTCCTCGCCCAAAAACAAGGGGCATAACTCCCATTTTGGGGCAAAACTGTACGCTATAAAGCCTTATATCACTGTCCACAAAAACTCAACTGAAAGAAGCAATCAAAGAAAAAAGGAGAGGAATGGTTCGAGGTGGCATGCTGTTTCTCCAGGACAATACAGCCATCCACACAGCACAGGTGGCAGGGGCATCCAAATGCAGCTTTGAACTGTTGCCCCATATGCCTTACTCACCCGACCTGGCACCGTCTGTTTCCCAAACTGAAATCCCTCTTGCATGAGTCGCCATTTTCAGAGTGATGATGAAGTCATCCATGCTGTTGAGGAGGATCTGGAGGCTCAACATGTGACCTTCTTCTGCAAAGTGATAGTGAAGCTTGAACATCAGTGAACCAAGTGCATTGAATTTGAAGGAGACTATGCGAAAAAATAATGCAAGAACAATCTTTCTCCTGTGATGTTTTCTGGGTGAGGCCGAGAACTTTGTGAAGTACCCTCGTACTGGTGAGGAAACAACCATTTATAGCTGCTATAACATGACTGAAAACAGGAACTGACTAGAGCGGCGGCTACAATTATCGACACCTTAACGATCTTTTGGCCGTTGCAAAACTAGAAAAGACTTTCAATACGTGCATTGTGCATGAATAATTACTCAAACTTCCACTGGAAAAAAATGAGTTGATTCCCGATTACTTAGCGTATCAGATCACATGACACCGTTCCACAATTATCGACACCTTTGTCCACAGTTATCGACACCGTTCCACAATTATCGACATCCAGATGATTATTTATAAAAAAAATAAATAATTGATGTGTGGTATTAAGTTAACAAAACAGTTTTTATTTAAAATTTGTTTTACATAGACTTATATTTAGTACAAAATATATTTTATATAAATATATGGATGTCGGTGTTTACGTAAATGAGGAAGTAATTCTAATGTTTGTAAAGAAATGAACGGATAATGTTTAACCTGCGGCAGAAAATCTTTTTGTTCCACTTTCTACCCGCTTTCTAAGTCTTTTCGTAGCTCACGTTTTGTTCATCATTCGTTGTTGCTTGTATTAATTTCTAGTTTTGTAGTTTAACAATAAATATCAACAGGGAATCGACACTGTAACCACATGGAAATCCAGATCAAAGGTTGCATGTCATTCCTCGAACCAAAATATAAAATGTCTCCTGATATTGTAATATGTGGTAGATATTTACACCAAACTGCAAAAAAAAAAAAATTCTGAATGGAATCGAAAAATCTGAATATTTCAAGCATGTAATGTTTTATATGCTCGGAATTTAATTCTGGTCTAATTCTATTTATTGCAATCGGATTCCAAATACTCTATCAACATTCCGTTCTGTTATGAATCAGAAAAAAAATTATTATAAATCACAGCACTTTTATTTTTTTAAAGTACTTCATCTACTTCAACAATGTTACACAAAGATCGATCCATAACAGTTGTAAATGTCCCTTAATTCCACAGGGTGTCGATAATGGTGGACACCGGTGAAAGTGATCACTATTATCGACACCTCACGTGACTCTCAAACGCGCGTTTAGATAAAAAATGGCGGCTGTCAAATGAAAGACCAAGAAACAAAGTAGGTTTTGACAAGGAGATCATGAAATATCGGTGAATTTGATCAGTAAGAACATGTCCATGATCTTTCCACCATGCTTACCTGCGATGATAACGTCCGGGTTTTCCTCAGATTGCTGATCGTACTAAAAAAATTCCATCTCTGGTAACGAGCTGTGTCATCAGATGACAAGGTCAAAGGGCGAAGCGGGTCTTCCAGTTGATTAATTAACCAATAATAACTGTTGTAACTGAAACTCAGCTTTGTAAAATAGTTTTTTATTGGTAAATCTGAAAAGGTGTCGATAATAATGGACTGTCGATAATTGTAGCCGCCGCTCTAGTTTCTTGGACATTCCATGACTTTAACAATAATAAATAAATATTGATAAATGGCTAAAAAGAACAATGCATCATACTTTAATAAATAAAAATGGTTAATGTTGGCAAATTGCTGTGGTGTATTTTTAATAAAACACAGCAGGATGTGCTGTTGGGGGCGGCACGGTGGTGTAGTGGTTAGCGCTGTCGCCTCACAGCAAGAAGGTTCTGGGTTCGAGCCCAGTGGCCGGTGAGGGCCTTTCTGTGTGGAGTTTGCATGTTCTCCCCGTGTCTGCGTGGGTTTCCTCCGGGTGCTCTGGTTTCCCCCACAGTCCAAAGACATGCAGGTTAGGTTAACTGGTGACTCTAAATTGACCGTAGGTGTGAATGTGAGTGTGAATGGTTGTCTGTGTCTATGTGTCAGCCCTGCGATAACCTGGTGACTTGTCCAGGGTGTACCCCGCCTTTCACCCGTAGTCAGCTGGGATAGGCTCCAGCTTGCCTGCGACCCTGTAGAACAGGATAAAGCGGCTAGAGATAATGGATGGAAGGATGTGCTGTTATCTGGGAAATGACTCTCTGCATAAGGAAGCCCCGTCATTGATTATTTTTGCTATAAGAGCACACCCAATAGTGTTTTATTCTTTACTTATTGCATACAAGAACCAAGCTTTTTGTAGAATACAGTATTGCTCCAGATACATGATCATAATAATGGTGTTGTTGCTGGTCTACCGACTTAAGGATGGAGCGTTGTTAATTAAGATGCCTTTTCCATGCATAGTGAGAGGGAGGGATAAAGGAATCACCGAGAAGCCTTGTGACATTTAGACTCTCCTTTACTCCCAGCTGAGCAGTCTGAGGAGACATGGCAGGCTCTGAATTATTAAGCAGCTGGGTCAATAAAGACTCTAAAATATAAAAACTCTCCTGTGTTGTTGTTTTTTAAATATATTAGCATATATTGTGGGCGGCACGGTGGTGTAGTGGTTAGCACTGTCGCCTCACAGCAAGAAGGTCCGGGTTCGAGCCCCGTGGCCGGCGAGGGCCTTTCTGTGTGGAGTTTGCATGTTCTCCCCGTGTCCGCGTGGGTTTCCTCCGGGTGCTCCGGTTTCCCCCACAGTCCAAAGACATGCAGGTTAGGTTAACTGGTGACTCTAAATTGACCGTAGGTGTGAATGTGAGTGTGAATGGTTGTCTGTGTCTATGTGTCAGCCCTGTGATGACCTGGCGACTTGTCCAGGGTGACCCCGCCTTTCACCCGTAGTCAGCTGGGATAGGCTCCAGCTTGCCTGCGACCCTGTAGAACAGGATAAAGCGGCTAGAGATAATGAGAATGAGCATATATTGTTCTCCGTGTTTTCTAATAAAAGAGATCAGCAGCTATGAGTTAGCATCAAGTTAGAGACTTAAAGCCAGATGTACTAAGCTGTTTGAGGCTAAATGTAAGTTGGCTACATTCTGTGAGAGTAAGTTGGCGCTAATGGACTAATCTTTGGCCAATTAACTAAGTACCCTTCCCTGCAGAAGCAAAGGTCCAGAGGGTGGCATCAGATCTGATCCAGGACCTCCTACCTGGGTGCAGTCAGGTTGGATAAGTGTGTTTGTTATTCCATGCTGTAACCAGAGGTGGACAAAGGACCCAACTTCATTACTTAAGTCAAAGTACAGATCCCGCTAGTCAAATGCTACTCCGATACAAGTGAAAGTTGTCCAGTCAAATTTTTACTTAAGTTAAAGTACTGAAATACTTCCTTTTAAAAATACTTAAGTATTAAAAGCACATTTTCTGTCAACGCATCATTGTATTATTGCCACAACGCTTACAAAACCTAATGCCGTTACCAAAGACAGAAATGTGAATTCACAAAATGAACGCATGCTGTGCATTATGGTGGTTTAACGTTAAACTAGCTACTCAGTGAAACGCCACCTGACATGCTAGCAAACTCTTTTCAAACTCGAAATCATATTGTGTAGCTAACGCTACTAGAAAAGAAAGATTTCTACATTCTGTTTATTTGGCAAGATTATGCTAAAGCATATTTCTGAAAGGACTTCAGATAAGTTAACGTTATTCATGTTAGCGTAACTCCATTTTTACATGATAACAAAAAGTGTCCAAGTTAACTAGCTATGTTAGCCATGGACAAGGCTACGGCAACTTGGCGGGCAAATCTATAGAAAGTCATGTGACTAACCAGACTGCATAGCTACGTTTGCAATGTTATTGCTAGCTCTAAAAGCACAGACAACTTCACTACAAGCTTTCTCTTGGAATAAAACGTTTATATACCTCAATATGCTTCCGCAGGTTGGGCGGCGAGTTTTTGGAGGCCGTGATGTGGTTTGTTTTTGGCAAACAAAGCAAACATTTAAAACGAAATGAATCTTTAATCCTTTTAGAAACCTGAAACATGGGTTCATGGGCCATGAGTGCGTGCATTCTCCAGAAGAACCACCTCCTTCCATTCTGCCATCAACTGATCGTGTTCAAATAACGCTGCTGAGAAATCACTGAACTTGATTTTATACAGTCTGTGGACGTGACGTGACTCTAGTGATTACCGATCGGCTGTCTCAGTGTCACCTGGGAAAAAAAACAATCACATTTTAGAAAAGAAAAAAACATCCACTTTCAAAGCTGCTTCATAGTAACGAGTAACGAGGAGCTTGATAGAAATGTCGTGGAGTGAAAAGTACGATATTTGCCTTTCAAATGTAGTGAAGTTAAAGTCATAAGTTTCCAAAAAAATAATACTCAAGTAAAGTACAGATACTCAAAAAGTGTACTTAAGTACAGAACTCAAGTAAATGTACTTCGTTACTGTCCACCTCTGGTTGTAACTACAGTATCTCATGGGTTAAGGTTTAAAGGTTGGGGTAAGGGTTTGGGGGTTAGGATTAGGTTTATGGGGGCTTTGGATCAGGTCCAGCTCCACCCCCTGGACTTTTCCTTCTGCAGGGAGGACTATGTCCAAATAACAGATGCTACTTTTTACACATGCTTTGTTTGTATAATTGGGTACTTAGGGCTCTCCAGAAAATCTGAAGTAGCCGGCTAAAAAAAAAAGTAGTAGGCAGCTCTGAAATTTGTGATGGCGAGGCAGTGCGCCAAAGGCGTACTAACTCTAGGGGGGTCAAGTGGCATGCCCCTCCCACAACATTTTAAAATTTGCATGCCTTCTGGTGCATTCTGAGCGAATAAATTGCTAACCATAAAATACTTGCAAAGTATGTGTGAAATTTCCCTCCAGATGTGTGTGTGCTTGGCTTTCTCAGTTACCCTCTGCAGTACGCTGCCCGGCTCTGTAACATGACTAGATACGCTGCGGCGTGGTCACATGGTCTGGCTCAGCCAATCAGAGTGTGACAATCGATCAACAAATATGTCAAATTCTGGTCATGTTAGACCTAAATTGAAGACAATTTTGTGGTGAAATAATTGGAATTGGATTTGCAGCAAATTATGGGCAGTGGAGACAATATAAATCACTTGAACATTGAAAGGCAAGTTTTAATTTATTTTCTGGGATCAAGTAGCCGGCGGCACGGTGGTGTAGTGGTTAGCGCTGTCGCCTCACAGCAAGAAGGTCCGGATTCGAGCCCCGTGGCTGGCGAGGGCCTTTCTGTGTGGAGTTTGCATGTTCTCCCCGTGTCCGCGTGGGTTTCCTCCGGGTGCTCCGGTTTCCCCCACAGTCCAAAGACATGCAGGTTAGGTTAACTGGTGACTCTAAATTGACCGTAGGTGTGAATGTGAGTGTGAATGGTTGTCTGTGTCTATGTGTCAGCCCTGTGATGACCTGGTGACTTGTCCAGGGTGTACCCCGCCTTTCGCCCGTAGTCAGCTGGGATAGGCTCCAGCTTGCCTACGACCCTGTAGAACAGGATAAAGCGGCTAGAGATAACGAGACGAGATGAGAAGTAGCCGGCGCAGACTGTCTGTGTAGGCGGAGAAAACCACTGGTCAACGGCACTTGTGGTACTTTGGGTACTTTTGAACTGCCTGTACGAGGTTTATTTTGTTGTTGTTTATTTGTTTGGGTTTTTTTTAATTCATTCTTATTTGGGTGAGGATTTTTCCCTGATTTTCTCCCTAACTTACTCATGGTCAATTCCCACCCACTAGACAGCACTGCCCTATCACACGACAGGTCCTTCCGAGACAAGTGACACCAGCCAACCGCATTTTTCAAACTGCTTGCTCATGCAGTATCAGGGGTGGGATAATACACTTGGAGTCATAACACACTCGGAGTCATAACACACTCGGAGTCATAACACACTTGGATGCATGAGCTAATACAGTAGATGCCCATGATTGGCTCGTGTCTCTGTAATTGATAGCAGAGATAGAGTATGCCATCCCTCCGTCCATCAGAACACAGGTCAGTTTTGCACTCTTGAGCTCCTGGCCACAGACGGCTTTGGCTTCGAGTACAGAGGGTCATAAGCACATATGTCAGGAACATACAGTGGTGCTTGAAAGTTTGTGAACCCTTTAGAAATTTCTATATTTCTGCATAAATATGACCTAAAACATCATCAGATTTCCACACAAGTCCTAAAAGTAGATAAAGAGAACCCAGTTCAACAAATGAGACAAAAATATTAGTGCTGTCAAGCGATTAAAATATTTAATCGCGATTAATGTCGCGACAGTCATAGTTAACTCGCGATTAATCGCAATTTAATCGCACATTTTTGTCACATAAAAAACCATTGTAATTCTCTTATCAGCATAAAAAAGTGAATGGGCTTGCTTTGTACCAATGTTGCTTTTTTTTTTATTGCAAAGCATAACACGTCTTGACACAGCCACTGCAAAGTGAAACCTAAGCCGAGCACCGGCGCGAGGCTAGCAAAAGAACCATGAGTGAAGTGATCTACTGCTTGAGTTAGTCTACAACTAAAGAGAGACAGGTTACACAGTGACGGTAGGCTTGACATGCTTGATTATAATATAAAGTACACTATTATATTAACTTTAAGTTGTTCGTTGATAAATATTGCATTGAATCTGATCTTTACTGTTTCAGCTCACTTAACACATTTTGTACTTTTACACTTTCTGCCTGTTGATGCGTCGCGCTGTCCAATCAGAGGCGGCCAAATTTGCATATTACAGGAAGGATTTCTGGGATAGCATTGAGTTTACAGTTCAGAGGGATCTGGCTTCTTTAGACGCTGTCTTCTTAAAACTGAATAAATATTTAAAAAGAGCCAAATGAGCCAGTCTTTTGAACGGCTCTTTTCAAAGAACGGATCACAAAGATGCGGATCCCATCAAAGAGCCATAAATCCCATCTCTACTAGCGCGCCCTGCCCGCGCTGGTTCTTTGGGCGAGGAGGGCAGAGGGCTCTGGCTGTGCGGGGCGTGGCATTGCAGTCTAGCTGCTGGGTTTCTAAGCAAAGTCTCTGTTCCAAGCTCCTGGCAGTTTCAAAAGCTTATGAAAAACCTACATCATGTCACAGAGCGTTAATCTCGCGATAAAAAAATTATCGCCGTTAAAATTGAGTCAAGTTAACGCGTTAATAACGCGACATTTTTGACAGCACTAAAAAATATTATACTTGGTCATTTATTTATTGAGGAAAATGATCCAATATTACATATCTGTGAGTGGCAAAAGTATGTGAACCTCTAGGATTAGCAGTTAATTTGAAGGTGAAATTAGAGTCAGGTGTTTTCAATCAATGGGATGACAATCAGGTGTGAGTGGGCACCCTGTTTTATTTAAAGAACAGGGATCTATCAAAGTCTGATCTTCACAACACATGTTTGTGGAAGTGTATCATAGCACAAGCAAAGGAGATTTCTGAGGACCTCAGAAAGAGTACCATTTTGGCCGTACTGTTCGTGCTTATCTTGACCACACATTTCCAGGTCGATGGCTAGGTCACGGTGGACCATTGCCGTGGCCTCCATACTCCCCTGATTTGACGCCCTGTGATTTCTGGTTATGGGGTATGGTGAAGGAGCGCATGTATAGCAGGAAAGTTTGTGATATCAATGACCTCAAGGACAGAATAAGGACTGTGGTATCATCTATTCCCTGTGAAATGTGTGTCCGGGCTTTAAACGGTACTGTTGCTCGCTGGTTTTTGTGTGTTAAACATGATGGCGAACAGGTTGAGACCGTCCTGTAAATCATCTTGCACATTTGATGTATGTTTTGTGAATAAATGGTTTCTATCATTTAAGTGTTCACATAATCTTGACTAGCCCTGTACAGTGCTCAGCGTAAATGAGTACACCCCCTTTGAAAAGTAACATTTTAAACAATATCTCAATGAACACAAACAATTTCCAAAATGCTGACAAGACAAAGTTTAATATAACATCTGTTTAACTTATAACGGGAAAGTAAGGTTAATAATATAAATTTAGATTACACATTTTTTCAGTTTTACTCAGATTACGGTGGTGCAAAAATGAGTACACCCCACAACAAAAACTATTACATCTAGTACTTTGTATGGCCTCCATGATTTTTAATATTGGCACCAAGTCTTCTAGGCATGGAATGAACAAGTTGGCGACATTTTGCAACATCAATCTTTTTCCATTCTTCAACAACGACCTCTTTTAGTGACTGGATGCTGGATGGAGAGTGATGCTCAACTCGTCTCTTCAGAATTCCCCAAAGAAAATCATTTCTTTCCACCACAAAGGTGAAGGCTACAAGAAGATCAGCAAAGCTTTACTTATCAGTCAGAATACTGTAGCAAAAGTGGTACAAAAATTTAAGAAAGATGGAACTGCAACCATCTCACAAAGACGTCACGGTCGTCCACGGAAGTTAACACCTCGACAGGAGCGTCTTCTGATGAGAAGGGTTGAAGAAAATCGGCATGCAAGTTCACTGCAGTTATCTAAAGAAGTAGAAAGCCAAACTGGGGTGACTGTTTCCCGTAACACAATACGGCGTACACTGCAGAGGAATGGCATGCATGGATGCCGTCCACAAAAGAAGCCTCTCCTAAAGCCCAGGCACAAAAAAGCCCGCCTAGAGTTTGCCAGGGCCCATGCTGACAAAGATGAAGACTACTGGGACTCTATACTCTGGAGTGATGAGACCAAGATAAATGTTTTTGGAACTGACGGCTTCAAAACTGTATGGTGTCGCAAAGGTGAGGAATACAAAGAAAAATGCCTGGTGCCTACAGTGAAACATGGTGGTGGCAGTGTCCTTATGTGGGGCTGCATGAGTGCTGCTGGTGTCGGGGAGCTGCATTTCATTGATGGCATCATGAATTCACAGACGCATTGCTCTATACTGAAAGAGAAGATGCTACCATCACTCCGTGCCCTTGGTCGTCGTGCACTTTTCCAACATGACTAAACACACATCTAAGGCCACTGTTGGATTTCTGAAGAAGAACAGGGTGAAAGTGATTCAGTGGCCAAGTACGTCTCCTGATCTGAACCTAATCGAACACCTATGGGGAATTCTGAAGAGACCAGTTGAGCATCGCTCTCCATCCAGCATCCAGTCACTAAAAGAGGTCATTGTTGAAGAATGGAAAAAGACTGATGTTCCAAAATGTCGCCAACTTGTTCATTCCATGCCTAGAAGACTTGGTGCCGTCATTAAAAATCATGGAGGCCATACAAAGTACTAGATGTAGTAGTTTTTGTTGTGGGGTGGGCTCATTTTTGCACCACCCTAATTTGAGTAAAACTGAAAAATGTGTAATCTAAGTTTATATTATTAACCTTACTTTCCCGTTAGAAGTTAAACAGATGTTATATTAAACTTTGTCTCTTCAACATTTTGGAAATTCATTGTGTTCATTGAGGTATTACACACACACACACACAGAGGCCTCTCTGAATCTGATAGCAGACAAGTAAAAGTGATATCAAGCCTTGCTTTAATATGATGCTTACAAACTCCTGGTTCTTGTTAGATCTATCCCATCATGTTGTTCCTGGTATTTTCCTGTGTTTGTGTTCATGTTGCTTTGTACAGTGATGATGAGTGATGGTTCTACTTTATTCCTGAGTCACACTCACACACACACACACACTCACACACACACGGTAATGGATTATAGTCTTGGTGCTTGGCCATTAGATGCTCCATGCGTGGGCATCCACACGGAGAACCTGTTTACAAAGTGAACACCACACAATTAGTTTGTTTAGCTTTAGAGTTTGTTTACACAGAGTGCCTCCCACACCTCGTCAATGTTATTATCGTTATTATTAATTTCAGATCATTACACCTGCTTTTTAAGGTTCAGCATCCAAAAGGAGATTTGATAGTCAAAAAAAGCATGCTTGTGAAATACGATCGATTGAAAACAAACCAACGCATTAACGGGTGGTTTGAAGATCTCGTGCGTGCCAGTGTTTACCAGATTAACTACTAAAAGGATTCAGTATTTCAAAAACATGAGCTCGCAGCTTGTTGTTCTCCATCTCTACCGGAAAACCGTGTCCTATTCCCGGTGCCAGTCGGCTCGCAGGCTCTGATACTCACGTTGCCCTGGTTTCACTTGCCTCCCCACTGTTCTGTCACTGGTTTGACACTCTTTTCGCTCATCGGTTAATGACAGCAGTGCAATGTAACTGAGGCGCAGGCTAATTTACACTTTATACCCATGTGTGTCAAAAAACAATCCACTTGCTCTTGCAAATCATAATGTTAATTGTCGTGCATATTGAGGATCGTCTCTAGGCAGCAAATGATGAACAGTGCAAGCACCATATTACACTGATTAATATAAAGGTGATAGGCATTATATTATTGTATGTCTTTAACAACTGACTGTCTGCCAAATGCAGGTAAAATTAGACACTGCTCGTAAAAAAGTGCATCATTTAGTCTGGAAATGCAACATACTTACCGGCCGCTTGATTAAGAACACCTACACGGAATGGTGGTGTAGTGGTTAGCACTGTCGCCTCACAGCAAGAAGGTTCAGGGTTCGAGCCCAGCGGCGGTGTGGAGTTTGCATGTTCTTGCCGTGTCTACGCGGGTTTCCTCTGGGTGCTCCGGTTTCCCCCACAGTCCAAAGACATGCGGTTCGGTTAACATGGGGCGGCCTTGGGCTGCGGTTGGGCTGAAGTGCTCGTGAGCAAGGCATTTAACCCCCAACTGCTCCCCGGGTGCTGTAGCATAGCTACCCGCTGCTCTGGGTATGTGTGTGTGCTCATTGCTCACTTAAATGCAGAGGACAAATTTGAGAGTACATGTGACAAAGGCTTCTTCTTCCGTCCACCTGCTGTTTTACGCAGTTCTCTAATCAGACGATCCCTTGACAGCAGGACAATGCTTACAATCAGTGCTACGGTACAAATCAAGAGCTTCAGTTAATGTTCACAATGTTCAAACATCAGAATGGGAAAAATCGTGATCTCAATTGTTGTGTGACTTTCTTTCACTGTGGCATCATGGGTGTTGGTTTGAGCCAGATGGACTGGTTTGAGTGATTCAGAAACTGCCGATCTCCTGGGGTTTTCGCAAACAAACAACAGTCTCTAGAGTTTACACAGAATGGTGCGAAAAACAAAAAACGCCGAGTTGTGTGAGGGACAGTTCTGTGGGTGGAAACAAACGCCTCGTTGATAAGAGAGGTCAGAGGAAAATGGCCAGATTGGTTCGAGCTCTTTTGCCAGGAAGGATATAGCAACTCATAGCAACTCTTTACAACCGTGCTGAGCAGAAAAGCATCTCAGCATGCAACAGCAGAACAGAAGACCACACTGGGTTCCACTCCTGCAGCCAAGAACAGCAATCTTATGGTGATGATACACGGGGCAACTTTTTGGGCAATGTTGCCGAGCAATGTTGCTGGCAACGGGCAACTAGGTGAGACACAGGGCAACTTTTCAGGGCAACTAACAATGGGCAACAACAGTTAGCAACGGCAGTTTACAGTTAGCTAAAAAAAATCAATGTCTTAATTTTTGCTGTGACCATTTAATCAAGCTGTCTGTTGTTTTTTAGAGCTTTGGTGAGGTACATTCCTCCATATAGAATATTAAAATAACAACTTACCGGCGTAAAAACAGATGAGGAGTCTCTCCATCTCTTCACTCCACTGACACTGAGCGGCCGCCATATTTGTTTGAAATTTCTGATCCGAACCTCACCGGAGGTCACATGACTCGATACTCGCGTTCTGATTGGCTTATCTCAAAAAGTTGCCAGAGATTATCAAAACCATTCAGAAAGAAACAATGTTGCCCAATCTCAATAGAAAAGAGTCAAAACGCAATTGCCCAGCAACATTGCTCGGCAACATTGCCCAAAAAGTTGCCCCGTGTATCATCACCATTAGAATCAAGAACAAGTTCCTATTAATGCGGCCGATGAGTGTACGGTATATACTAATTGTAAATATATACCATCTCGGTTTGACAGAAGACAGATGGTGGCATGTAAAAGAGCAGGTGAAACAGCGACGCTTGAAATTAAGCATTCAAAATAAAAAGCGTGCAAGCAGAAAGTGAAGGAAACAATTAGAGCCTTGTCAGAAAACTGTAAATGTACCTTTCCTTATCTTTAGGATGCTACTCTCAAGGGTTCAGCTTTTGTGCCTTGAATATGTGAATGAATATGAACAGGGTGTACTTTTAATATCATTTAATATTGATTGGACTTTAAGGATCATTGGTGTTACAGTAAGCTTTAAATGTACATACAGTACATGCGTAAAGTACAAAAGGTGAGAGAGGTTCGAAAATGTCAATAAATCAAGAAATATTGTTGTGGTGGTGGTCTTAGTAGTAGTCATGAGCAGTTTTGCACTCAAGTTTCCATCAGTGAAGAGTTTATAGCATCAACGAAACTGACTTCATGTTAAAACTGTTAACGTTATAGTCATGTTGTCTGTTGTTGCCCAAATGAGGATGGGTTCCCTTTTGAGTCTGGTTCCTCTCGAGGTTTCTTCCTCTATCTATCTTTTCTATTTTTTTCTGTGTGTTTGTGTAGTTTGATGTTTGTTTGAGTGTTTTGTCCGCCGGTTGTGGTGTAGCTCCGGACCCAGTTTTGGGCGTCGGTTCCCTCCAGGCCTTGGTTCGCTGTGGGTGATGCCTGCGCTCCCAGCTGTGAACTGCAGTGAGCTCGTTGCTCATTTTGCATCGTGGTTGTCCAGCACTCTGCGCTTTAACGCTTGGCGTGATGTTCCGAGCGATGTTGCTCAGTGGCGTCGCGGCGGCTGTGCAGGCGGTTTGGGACACATGCATGGCGGAGCTTCTCTGCTCGCTTTGTGGATCCACGGCGTGGGGTTCGAGCGATGTTGCTGACGGCGTCACGGCGTCAGTGCTGGAGATGTGGGACTTGTTTTTGTGCGCCTTTTGGTGGGACTGTGGCTGCTACACCACGGGAATTACATCCTGACCCCTACTTGGTGGACTTTTTATTTTTTAATTATTTATTTTTTATTATATTTTTTTAATTTATTTTTTCTTTCCTTGTTTATAATTGTAAAGCGTCCTTGGGTTTTTTGAAAGGCGCTATATAAATTTAACATTATTATTATTATTATTATTATTTATTATTCCTCGTGTCGTCTGGGGGAGTTTTTGCTCGCCACCGTCGCCACGTGCTTGCTCATCGGGGATAGATTAGGGATAAAATTGGCTCATGTCTTGGGTCATTCAGATTCTGTAAAGCTGCTTTGGGACAATGTTTATTGTTAAAAGCGCTATACAAACAAACTTGACTTGACTTGACTAGTCGTAGTATGTTCCAAGTACAATGTTTGCAGTGGGTGTTTATATATTTCTACATATTTTTGTATAGAGAGAAGCTCCCTCCCCTCCCCAATAGAGTTTTGATTAGATATTTGACTAGATTATTGGGTTTCTTTGCACTGTGCTTCTTTATTTTATGTTTATTTTTATTCACGCATCTGGCCATAAGGCCGACAAGCTGTTCCCATGGCGTGGCGTCCGTCGTCCGTCCGTCGTCCACAATTCAGTTAAATCGTATCTCCTCTGTCAGTTTTCGACGGGTTTCCGTTCCGATTGTTTTGTTTGAAAGGACTCATCACTCCGCACAAAATTTGGTCATTGTTTTTTCAGTTTTTTTGCTAACGAGTTACTAATTAAGCCAAATGAACAAATTCTTCAGGCCTCTCACTACCATAGAATTTTATCTCCTCTCTCATTTCTCATCCGATTCCAGTTCTGATCGATGTTTTGGGTAGACATCAGTGGATGGATGGATGGATGGATGGATGGATGGATGGATGGATAAACAATTTGTTTACAGCCTTGTTTATTTTCAGTTAAATCGTATCTCCTCCCTCAGTTCTCAATGGATTTCAGTTCTGATTATTTTATTTGAAAGACCTTCTGCACAGCACTTGGTCACTGTATTATCAATTTTTTGCTAACAAATTAGTAATTAGGTCAACTTAATACATTTTCTTCGGACTAGAATTGTATCTCCTCTCTCATTTATCATGCGAAAACAGTTCTGATCGATGTTTTGGGTCGATCTTCTCTCAGGGAACAAAATTTAGTCCTTTGTTGAGTTTGCTGTTGTAAACAGTTTGTCGTGGAGGTTGGTCCTCTCTCACATCATCACATTTCAGTTTGATGTTTTGGTCGTTATGTTTGTTTTGATGGCAGGCCCGGTGAGCTACTACACCCTTGACGTTCTGGTTGTATTTATGTTAGTTGTGGCATGGTGGTGCAAATGTTAGTTCTGTTGCCTCACAGTAAGAAGGTTCTGGGTTCAAACCTCATGGCTGATGAGGGCCTTTCTGTGTGGAGTTTGCATGTTCTCCCAGTGTCTGTGTGGGTTTCCTCCAGGTTCTCCGGTTTCCTCCAACCGTCCAAAGACCTGCAGGTCAACTGGCGACTCTAAATTGCCTGTAGATGTGAATGTGAGTGTGAATGGTTGTTTGTTTCTATGTTAGCCCTGCGGTTGCTTGGTGACCCATCCAGGGTGTACCCCACCTCTTTCCCAAAGTCACCTGGGATTGACTCCAAGTTCCCCCGCAACCTTGATAGTATAGATGATGGATGTATGGATGGTATGTATGTTATTTGTAATTTTTTTACTACTAATATTCTTCTTGTTCCTCCGGCTGCTCCTGTACGTTAGGGGTCGCCACAGCGGAACTTTTGTGCATATTTGATTTGGCATAGATTTTTACACCGGATGCCCTTCCTGATACAACCCTCCCCAGTCTATCCGGGCTTGGGACTGGCACTAAGTATGCACTGGCTTTTGCAACCCCAGTAGCTGGGGATTTTACCTAACCTGCATGTCTTTGAACTGTGGGGGGAACCGGAGCACTCGGAGGAAACCCACGCAGACATGGGGAGAACATGCAGACTCCACACAGAAAGGCCCTCGTCAGCTGTGAGGTTCGAACCCAGAACTGTGATGTGACAGTGCGAACCACTACACCACCGTACTGCCATGATGTATGGTATCATTAATAAGTTTGTACTTGTTTTAAACTTGGATTGTTAGTGTTGTGATAATGAATCATCAACTGTAGGTTGTTCCATCCATCCATTATCCGTAACCGCTTATCCTGTGCAGGGTCGCAGGCCTATCCCAGCTGACTATGGGCAAGAGGCAGGGTACACCCTGGACAAGTCGCCAGGTCATCGCAGGGCTAAGGTTGTTCTTTGTTTTAAAAATTTAGTACAGTTATTTCACATTCGGTTTTGTCCACATGCTCTCACACAGCTTTCTGTCAGTAATGTCAGCCTGTTTTCTGTTAGTTATATGAACATGGAAGAATAAACGAAAAGGTATATTTCAGGGTGCCAATATTTTATCCAGTGAAAGTAGATGATGATAATCTGGAAATTAATAAGCCACAGTTCCTGGTGAACTCTATGCTGATTTCAAATGTTCGACATTACAGTATGTTTTTTTGTTTGCTTTTTTATCCCCCGCTGGCTGAAAGGCCCGAAGGGGGATTATGTCGTGGCGATGTCCGTCCGTCCATCCGTCCATCCCGGGAAGGGTGTTCACGTTCTGAAATCAACTCCTCTTACAATTTTTGGAGGAATTTTACGAAACTTGGCAGGATTCTTTGTTATATGTATGTCGGTAATACGCATAATCTAATTTTGTTAAATTCAGTTGCATTTTACCAGAATTACAGCCCTTGATTTACAAAATTATAATTTGACAATTTCATGAGCTTCTGAAATCAACTCCTCTCACAATTTTTGGAGGAATTTCACGAAACTTGACAAGAGGCAGTGTTATATGTTGGTAATATGCATATTGTTATTTTGTTCAATTTGGTCACATTTGACCAGAGTTACAGCCCTTGATTTACAAAATTATCATTTGACAATTTCATGAAAGTGTCTTTTCCTTCTGAAATCAACTCCTCTCACAATTTTTGGAGGAATTTCACAAAACTTGGCAGGATTCTTTGTTATATGTTCGGTAATATCTAAAGTAGCGTATGGCACATTAGGTGGCACCGATCTCCGTTTCTACAGCCCTTGGTCTCTCGTCTATCACATAGCTAGGGTTATAGTGGGGAGGCTGGTCCTCTGGTAACTACGAGAGTTTGATGTCGGTAATATGCCTATTGCAATTTCGTTCAATTCAGTCACATTTTACCAGAGTTATGGCCTAGTTGCCAGCGGGGGATATTGTGCTCTCAGAGCACTCTCGTCTCATCTCATTATCTCTAGCCGCTTTATCCTGTTCTACAGGGTCGCAGGCAAGCTGGAGCCTATCCCAGTTGACTACGGGCGAAAGGCGGGGTACACCCTGCACAAGTCGCCAGGTCATCACAGGGCTGACACATACTTACTTACTGCTGCTGTCGTGGGTAGACCCACATAGCGCCAACACAAACGACTGCCAACTTTTCCTGTCCTGCGACGCCACCATAGCCTCCTCATATGTTAGGGATTGTTGAAGGTCTCTAGTGACCGCGTCGCGCCAACGCATACGCTCTCCGCCTGGGCGCCGACGTCCTTAAGGTGCCCAATAAAGAAGTCGTTGCGGCAGGCGTGTTGGAGGCATGCGCATAACGTGCCCAAACCATGATAGTCGTCTTTGTCGAAGGATGTTCGTTAGAGGAACCTGTCCAGTTCTTTGGAAGATCTCCGCATTGGATTTACGCTCTCTCCAGGAAGCACCAAGAGTTCTGCGAAGGCATCTAGTATGGAAGGCCGATAGTCACCTTCCTGTTGACACATAGACACAGACAACCATTCACACTCACATTCACACCTACGGTCAATTTAGAGTCACCAGTTAACCTAACCTGCATGTCTTTGGACTGTGGGGGAAACCGGAGCACCCGGAGGAAACCCATGCGGACACGGGGAGAACATGCAAACTCCACACAGAAAGGCCCTCGCCGGCCACGGGGCTCGAACCCAGGACCTTCTTGCTGTGAGGCAGCAGCGCTAACCACTACACCACCGTGCCGCCCCTCAGAGCACTCTTGTTACAGTATTGTAATAATTATTTTAAAAGACGTTATTCTATAAGCAGATTAAATGATTCCCATCTTGGGAACAATATTTAAATATATTGTTAAGTGATTTTGGCGCATGTCATTGGCTGCACTTCTGATACAAGTTATTTCAAACAAATCGCCTTACTTTGTCATGTCGTTTGACTGATCCAATGGCTAGCATGATAAATAAATGGCAAGAAAACAAGCATGCTAATTAGCACCAGGGCTAAAACAGTGATGGCGTATTTATGTGCCGAAAAATGAAAGCCAAGATATGAATATGAAAAAGGACCTTTCACTGTGATATATAGAAGTGTCACAGAGTGACAGTACCACCACAGAGGGCAGTGTGAACCCGGCGATGGTGAGTAAACCAGCACCAGAGGATCTGCACAGCGTGAGGCTGGAGGAATTCAGACAGTTACTGAGGGAAAGGACTGTGAAGGTTATAAGGAGGAATATGTTTTGAATCCAGGATGAGATGGGTAAACAGTGTAGGAGGATGGGAATCAGTGGGAGACTTGAGGTTTGAATGTGCTGTAGGCTGGTCACGGTTTTGGCATGGAAACTAATAACAGAGAGGAGTCTGGGACAGACCTTCTGAAGGTCCGGTCACACTGATAAGGAGAAAAAATATATCCGTTGGTTTTCCGTCAAATATCTAAGGCAATATACGGTATCTCAATCATTCAGTCATCATTTTGTCATTTATTTATCATTATGTAACTTATGGTTCACCCCCTGTAATAAGATTCAATAAGGTTTTTTTTTTTTCTACAATCATTCAGTTTCTTCTGTGCAATATTTATTTTATTGTAATATACATATTTAGTCAGTGCCTAAAAGTAGAGCTCCTGATGAGTATATGAGGAAAATATTTGCAAGGGCACAAAATCAACCTGAATAGAATAATAATATTACAGCACCATGAATGAACCATCGAATTGTGTCGCGTCGTGTCGTGTATTTCATGTCAATAAATCATTGCATTGTGTTGTGACGTTATTGTGAGACCAATAATGAGAGACGCATCGTAGTTACGATACATATTTATTCCTTTCTTTGACGCCGCATGCCATGCGTCAGAAACAACACCACGACATTTATTATGGTGTGATTCTGCTGGGTGCCTGGTGGACAACAGCGAACCAGCGCTTTCACTTTACGTCACGACTGTAGAGTTACAATAGAATATCAAACGATGTGTCAGACAGTTTTCTGGTTACATCTGTCACATCCACGTGCGTTGGCACTCGGAGCACGCAGCCGCATGCTGCAAAGTGTGCACATGCTGTTAGGACTAATTACCATGCACCTGTTCCTGATTAGAGCTCAATCACAGCGCATTGAGTCATTGAGTGCACTACTTGAGTCATCCATACCCAGGGCGCAGGAACAGCTTACTAAAACAGTGGTTGCTGGGAAACAACTTGGACTCATCATCAGTGTACCCAAGACCGAGTACATGACATTTAACTGTAACCGACAACCACCGCTAGAGGTATACGGACAGCCAATAAGACATGTTACCAACTTTAAATATCTGGGGTCTATGATGGCCTCCAGCAGTGACGACATGACCAAGAGGAAAGCCCTTGCATGGACTGCCTTTTGGAAGCTGGAGAAAATCTGGAGAAGTCCATCAATCTCCACATCCACTAAAGTCAAGCTTTTTAACACCACCTGCGTGACAATATTTCTATATGGCTGTGAGTCCTGGGTTATATCGGGGGACATGGAAAACAAGCTAAACGCGTTCGCCACGTCATGCTATAGGGTTATGCTTAACATAAAGCGCCTTGACCGTGTGAGCAACGCCTGGATTTACAAGTTGACCAACACTCAACCCCTAATCGCCACAGTAAGGCAGCGTCAACTCCGATTCCTGGGGCATGTACTCAGAATGCCTGTGGGGGAACCATGCCGGACATATGCCCTGTATGTACCAACGCATGGCAAAAGGCGCCCAGGACGCCAGCAGCTCAACTTCCTGGGCTATATCAGGTCTCTGTTGGGAGACTCTGAGGGCGACTTGCGGCCGGAAGACATTGCTGACCTGGCGACAGATCGTCGATCGTGGAGAAGACTGGTGGTCGACTGCAGCGCAGCCGGACGATGATGACAGCGCATACATATAAGGACTCTCAGTAACACACAGACTTTGCGAAAGCCTTGTATTTTGTATCGCTTTTCTAGTTTTGACCCTGTTTGTGTTTTTGGACTGTGAGTACTGTATTATTTCTGATATCCTGTCTGTGCCTCACTCGACCACTGCCTGTTTTTCGATTCTGCCTTTGTCTGTGTTTTAGATCTGTCTGTTTGCGTGTTTTTAATAAAACTCTTCCTGCACTTGCATCCGTCTACCACCCGTACATGACAGAAACTGTCAACTGTCCAACAAGCTCATGGACTAATAAAACTGTTTTAACTAGTTTTATATTAAACTGTCATAAATATTTTCCGTAAAATCCATCCATTATCCATAACCGCTTGTCCTGTGCAGGGACGTGGGCAAGCTGGAGCCTATCCCAGCTGACTATGGGCGAGAGGCGGGGCACACCCTGGGCAAGTCGCCAGATCATCGTAGGGCGACACATAGAGACAAACAACCATTTACGATCAGTTTAGAGCCACCAATTATCCTAACCTGCATGTCTTTGGGGGAAACCAGAGCACCCGGAGGAAATCCACACAGACACGTAGAGAACATGCAAACTCCACACAGAAAGGCAACCGCTGGGCTCGAACCCAGAACCTTCTTGCTGTGAGGCAACAGTGCTAACCACTACACCACCATGCCATCTGGATAAAAACCCATCGATCTGATGGAAATAAAGATGCAAATTTTGGTGGTCATGTTTATGAGATACGTTGCCTTGTACTTATGATCAGGTTCCCTGTGGTGGTACTCGTATGTTGAACGTATGCACACCTCTTAAGTATGGGGCTCTGCTCTAATCATTCAGTTGTGTGCAATACTTCAATACTTATATAGTCTGTATATTGTGGGTTTGTGTTTTTAATTTGTATTGCTTTCTCTCTTACTTTTCTTCTACTTGGAGCTTCTGTAACATGTGAATTTTGTAGGGATCAATAAAGTTTATCTTATCTTATCTTATCTTAAATAATACTGATTTACTTTCTTGGTTTGTAATGAATATGGATTTTGCAAGCAAAATGCATGGTTTAGATTACCTCCAAATATATTCAGAGATGCTACCAAGGTTTGGATGTCATTCAGTTCAATCCCGTTTGTAAAAAAAATAATAATAATCTCATCTCATTATCTGTAGTCGCTTTATCCTGTTCTACAGGGTCGCAGGCAAGCTGGAGCCTATCCCAGCCGACTGCGGGCGAAAGGCGAGGTACACCCTGGACAAGTCGCCAGGTCATCACAGGGCTGACACATAGACACAGACAACCATTCACACTCACATTCACACCTGCGGTCAATTTAGAGTCACCAGTTAACCTAACCTGCATGTCTTTGGACTGTGGGGGAAACCGGAGCACCCGGAGGAAACCCACACGGACACGGGGAGAACATGCAAACTCCGCACAGAAAGGCCCTCGCCGGCCACAGGGCTCGAACCCGGACCTTCTTGCTGTGAGGCGACAGCGCTAACCACTACACCACCGTGCCGCCCCATAATAATAATAATAATAATAATAATAAACAAACAAATAAGTAAGTACATAAATAATGCATGACTCAATTAGTCTAAAATTCATAAACGTTAAGCTTTTAAATATCTGGTTCATCATTCAGCTATATTCATTAAGCATTCGTTCATTCAATCTTAATTAACCGCTTTTTCCAGTCAGGGTTGCGGTGGATCCAGAGCCTGCGCCATGAAAATACACATGCCAGTCTATCGTCGAGCATCGTACACACACACACACACACACACACTGTTTTGCTAAACCTGGAGGCAACCCGCACAGATACAAGGAGAACATGTGAAAGTCCACACAGACGGTGTAGAACCCGAGCGTAGAATCGGATCATAGACCCTGGAGCTGTGAAACTGGAAGACTACCTGCTGTTCTACTGCACTGACTTCGATTATGAATATAATTTAATTTTGATAAATTATTCATTAATGACAATAAAACTGAGTGGAGTAGTTTATGAGAGTGGGGATTGTTTGGACCAGCTGACAGGTCCTGGGAGTTGACGGGGTTACATTTAAGATTAGATATCTTTTTGTATTTTTTTTATGCCACTAGGTGGTGGACGCATCGTGTGTTCGGCTTGTTTGTGCGTCTGAGAGTCTCTGTAGTGCGATATCTCGTGAACGAGTGGTTGAATGTTTGTAGGATTTATACTGAATTATTACTGTAACCAGCAGATGAACTGATTACATTTTGGCATTGATGTAAACAGGGACACAGTCAGAGCAGGGTTAAACGTATGAAACAGATTTTCTTCAATAGCTTTCTTCCTGGTTGAAGTATTTATTAAAACGAGACTGCCTTTCAGATTTTTCAAGTGTAGGTCCTAAAAAGAATTTTCCCCAACACCCAATTATTTTTGTTTAGTGGATTGAAAGCAACTGAATTCAAATCGCAGACTTCCAATTTTATTATTCTTATTATTTTTAAATCGAACAATTAATGAATTTATCGCCACGTGGCCCTAAATTCTCCGCTATTTTTGCCTGCTTCACCATGACGCAATACAAGATACCACATCATGCATGACGTGGTGGGCTTTCCCCGTTCACGCAAGGCATTCCGGGATACAAATTTGAAACAGGAGAGAAAAATGGAGGACGTGAGTGTGTGAATATAACGTGAAAGACCCACTACAGTAACGGAAAGCGAGAAGAAGAAAAGACGTTATGTTATATGTTAAGGAAAGGAAACGCAGGACCAAACTAATAAATAAATATCGGCGCTCAGCGAGCACCTCGGTGTGATCAGCTGTTTGTTTAGCGACAGAATGATGGAACTGTCAGTGCACGGTCAAAGCTAAACCTGCGTATGCGCACACATACGGACTTCCTCTGTCAGCTTGACTGCGCGAATTGGCGATTTCATGCACATTATTTGCTTGAATCCCCTCAAATTAAATAACTTCCCAGCCACAGAATGGCCTGATATTTTGTGAGACATTGCAGAAATAAACATATATCACAATGACCAAATTTCAGACGGAACTACATTTCAGTGAAATTTTATGAAATTGAAATCAAAAGGCCGTCTCGCTTTAAGGGTATTCGGTGTTCACGTAGCAGTAGAAACATCACTGTTAGTGCCACTGGCGTTGATTTCTACTGGTTTCCGACTTCTTTTATGTGAAATAAAACTCTACGTTACACATTGCGGGCGGCACGGTGGTGTAGTGGTTAGCGCTGTCGCCTCACAGCAAGAAGGTCCGGGTTCGAGCCCCGTGGCCGGCGAGGGCCTTTCTGTGTGGAGTTTGCATGTTCTCCCCGTGTCGGCGTGGGTTTCCTCCGGGTGCTCCGGTTTCCCCCACAGTCCAAAGACATGCAGGTTAGGTTAACTGGTGACTCTAAATTGACCGTAGGTGTGAATGTGAGTGTGAATGGTTGTCTGTGTCTATGTGTCAGCCCTGTGATGACCTGGCGACTTGTCCAGGGTGTACCCCGCCTTTCGCCCGTAGTCAGCTGGGATAGGCTCCAGCTTGCCTGCGACCCTGTAGAACAGGATAAAGCGGCTAGAGACAATGAAATGAGATGAGTGATATGATTTAATGATGGAGAACATGGACGTCATGTGGAGGCTTTGCTCACCGTGTCATGCCCATGGCAGCTGGGCGAACTCCGTAGAGTATCAGACTACTAGACCAAGCCTGTCATTGGTCCTTAAAAAGGAGGCATGTCCAAGCCAGTTCAGTTCAATCCAAATATCTCATCAGTTTCACAAACTCGCCATCCTCAACACTCAATTTATTTAACAGTCTGATACATCACCTGTGTCTTATTCTCACCATAGTTCCTGTTGTCAGCACGTTGCAGCAGGCAGTCTTCTTTATATAGTTATGGAAATTGTCGTGAAATTTGAATAGTGCCACCTGCAGTATTGGAGCACTCACACACCCTTGCCAAGTCAAAGCCTTTAAAAGGTAAGAGGTGAGGTAAAGCAGGCTATGTTTGGGGCACCTTTTCTAGCCCCTTCCACCATGGAGGTGAGCAGAATGAATCCTAAACAGGGCTGCTCAGACACCCAGGGGGCTGCCGAACGCTGCTGCTGCTGCTGCTGCTTCATTCCAGCAGAGAGTGACCCTATGCCCTGGGCAGGACTTGAATTTGAATTTGAAGTCATTACTTGCGTGTGATTTGGACTAGAGTGAGGGAGAGTTGCTTAGCCATCAGCCTCACTCTCTCGTCCTGACCTAACTGGGTCCAGGGGCAAGACAGAATCAAGATGGTTGGAGCTAGGTCGGGATGCAGTGGATGGCCAACAGTGTTCCACGCGTTGCACTGTGCCCTGATTGTGCTCCACAAACACTTTGCTGGGTCCGTCTTCCTGCCCGTTGAACCACCAGAGGTGGCTTTGTCTTTACTTAACCCTCACAGACCAAATGAAGTGCACTCTTAGAAAGAATATTTTAACACTGACAAAAACGTGGTTACACATTAGTGGTTGAGTTTGAGAAGTGGACAGTAACGAAGTACATTTACTTGAGTACTGTACTTAAGTACACCTTTTGAGTACTTTACTTGAGTATTATTTTTGCTGGAAACTTATGACTTTAACTTCACTACATTTCGAAAGACAAATATCGTACTTTTCACTCCACTACATTTCTATCAAGGTCCTCGTTACTCGTTACTATGAAGCAGCTTTGAAAGTGGATGGTTTTTCTTTTCTTTTCGAAAACGTGATTGGTTTTTTTTCCCAGGTGACACTGAGACAGCCGATCAGTAATCACTAGGGTCACATCACATTCAAAGACTGGATAAAATCAAGTTCAATTATTTCTCAGCAGCGTTATATGAACACGATCAGTTGATGGCAGAATGGAAGGAGGCGGTTCTTCTGGAGAATGCACGCACTCATGGCCCATGAACCCATGTTTCAGTTTTCTAAAAGGATTAAAGATTCATTTCATTTTAAATGTTTGCTTTGTTTGCCGAAAACGAACCACATCACAGCCTCCAAAAACTCGCCGTCCGACCTGCGGAAGCATATTGAGGTACAGTGGTGCTTGAAAGTTTGTGAACCCTTTAGAATTTTCTATATTTCTGCATAAATATGACCTAAAACATCATCAGATTTTCACACAAGTCCTAAAAGTAGATAAAGAGAACCCAGTTAAAGAAATGAGACAAAAATATTATACTTGGTCATTTATTTATTGAGGAAAATGATCCAATATTACATATCTGTGAGTGGCAAAAGTATGTGAACCTCTAGGATTAGCAGTTAATTTGAAGGTGAAATTAGAGTCAGGTGTTTTCAATCAATGGAATGACAATCAGGTGTGAGTGGGCACCCTGTTTTATTTAAAGAACAGGGATCTATCAAAGTCTGATCTTCACAACACATGTTTGTGGAAGTGTATCATGGCACGAACAAAGGAGATTCCTGAGGACCTCAGAAAAAGCATTGTTGATGCTCCTCAGGTTGGAAAAGGTTACAAAACCATCTCTAAAGAGTTTGGACTCCACCAATCCACAGTCAGACAGATTGTGTACAAATGGAGGAAATTCAAGACCATTGTTACCCTCCCCAGGAGAGGTCGACCAACAAAGATCACTCCAAGAGCAAGGTGTGTAATAGTCGACGAGGTCACAAAGGACCCCAGGGTAACTTCTAAGCAACTGAAGGCCTCTCTTACATTGGCTAATGTTAATGTTCATGAGTCCACCATCAGGAGAACACTGAATAACAATGGTGTGCATGGCAGGGCTGCAAGGAGAAAGCCACTGCTCTCCAAAAAGAACATTGCTGCTCATCTGCAGTTTGCTAAAGATCACGTGGACAAGCCAGAAGGCTATTGGAAAAACGTTTTGTGGACGGATGAGACCAAAATAGAACTTTTTGGTTTAAATGAGAAGTGTTATGTTTGGAGAAAGGAAAACACTGCATTCCAGCATAAGAACCTTATTCCATCTGTGAAACATGGTGGTGGTAGTATCATAGTTTGGGCCTGTTTTGCTGCATCTGGGCCAGGACGGCTTGCCATCATTGATGGAACAATGAATTCTGAATTATACCAGCCAATTCTAAAGGAAAATGTCAGGACATCTGTCCATGAACTGAATCTCAAGAGAAGGTGGGTCATGCAGCAAGACAACAACCCTCAGCACACAAGTCGTTCTACCAAAGAATGGTTAAAGAAGAATAAAGTTTATGTTTTGGAATGGCCAAGTCAAAGTCCTGACCTTAATCCAATCGAAATGTTGTGGAAGAAACTGAAGCGAGCAGTTCATACGAGGAAACCCACCAACATCCCAGAGTTGAAGCTGTTCTGTACGGAGGAACGGGCTAAAATTCCTCCAAGCCGGTGTGCAGGACTGATCAACAGTTACCGCAAACGTTTAGTTGCAGTTATTGCTGCACAAGGGGGTCACACCAGATACTGAAAACAAAGGTTCACATACTTTTGCCACTCACAGATATGTAATATTGGATCATTTTCCTCAATAAATAAATGACCAAGTATAATATTTTTGTCTCATTAGTTTAACTGGGTTCTCTTTATCTACTTTTAGGACTTGTGTGAAAATCTGATAATGTTTTAGGTCATATTTATGCAGAAATATAGACAATTCTAAAGGGTTCACAAACTTTCAAGCACCGTGTGTGTGTGTGTGTATATATATATATATATATATATATATATATATATATATATATATATATATATATACCAACCTCATGATGGTGAATAATTAGTAAAATATATAGTTCTCTTTAATAATACCAAGTACAAACTAAATGCAAATAAAAATGGTACAGAACTACATAAAATACTTCATGAGTTAAATTTCCATCTTGCAAGCTGAGCAACAATACTTGAAAAAATATATATATATATACCCATTGTATTTGTGCCATGTAAATTCGTTGCCTGTACCATTTTGACATAAAAGTTAGCAAATTCTTGTCAATGTCTAAAGTTAATCTCGAGTAAGCTGTCATTTTTGCATACATTAACAAAACAATTTCAGGTACAACTTACCTCGAGAATTTTGCTACGTAGCTATCACACTCTGTCTGTCGAAATGATTATTTGGTCGTTGTACAAGTCCCATGATGCTTATCACACACTCCAGGCAAAGTCACTATTCACATTATCCAGTGACACCATGCACGAAACACACACTTGCCAACCAAAACCAATTCACTCCAACTGTAACTACAACATAAAGCAGGCTTTACTCGCTTCAAGAGTACATCGAATATAGTTGTTAAAAACAATTAGCGTGCTAACATTATTCAAGCTGAAGATAGGGAGAGCTAGCGTTAAAGTAACACTACTTGATTAACTCCATTGGTTAAAATTCCCCAGTGAAATCCCTCACCTGATTTACTATCGTTCCACTGATTTTCCAGGGGTTTGTAAACAGGGTCTTCAATCTTCTCCACAAAGCACTACTGTGAGTAGTAAGTAAGCAGCGATGAGCTTCTCAAGGGCTGGCGTTCACAGTGTCGTTTACATCGTCTCTGAGAAACGGACAGGATGTTCAGAGGCATTCAGTGATCACTGAGCTGTGGATTTATTTAGTTTATTTTTAGCTACCCTTACAAAAAAGAAGTTTATTCAAGTGTGCTTCTAGTCTACTTCTTTTAAACTAAAAATAAGAGCGTATGCTTTCAGTTGACTTTTTATTTACTTATCAGAGATATACTTAATAAAGATATACATAAGTATACTTGGCTTATACTGAAAAGTATATAGAAAAGTCTAAGTATATTAAGGCTACATCCACACGACAACGGCAACGAGATTTTTTTTTTTTAGCGGGTAAAAAAAAATCGCGTCCACATGGGCAACGGATCAGTAAAATATCAGGTACATATGGCAACGCAACGCTTGCTGAAAACGATGCAATACACATGCCACACCTCTACGT
The DNA here is from genome assembly GCF_027579695.1 of Neoarius graeffei. Taxonomy (NCBI): domain Eukaryota; kingdom Metazoa; phylum Chordata; class Actinopteri; order Siluriformes; family Ariidae; genus Neoarius; species Neoarius graeffei. Next base: position 73,067,114 of record NC_083579.1, read on the forward strand.
GCGCTGTAAGACGGTCCCTTCGGAGACACCAGAACAATAGAAGAAGTAGGACGCATGCGCATAAACCCCTTCTTCTACTTGGCGTGAAGCACTCACAGGAACAAACACACAACAACAACAACAAGAAGATGGCTGTACATTTTGCTTCAATAATGCGAATAAACTTAGCAGCGACTGCAGCACTGAAACTACTACTACTCTGGGGTCCGCCATTGTTGCTGTTGTTGTTACGAATGATGCGCGCGAGAGTGCTGCTTGTTCTCGTCATGTGGTTGTCACGTCATCGTAAACAAATCCGTTCTACTCATCCACACGACTTCGCAACGGCGCCGTTGCCAGATTTTTCCACTCTGGAAACCGTTCTCAAAAAAATATCGTTTTGGGGCACCCAAAACGCCAGTGCCGTGTGGACGCCAGGCCGAAACAATAAAAAAATTTTAGCGGATTCACCTGAATCTGTTGCCGTGTGGACAGGGCTTAAAGGGGTACCAAATATAATATATACAGTTGCTGATGTGACAAAGTAACGTATTCTTAAGTATTCTATCAAATTTATATACTAGAAAACAACGAAATATCTTGGTAATTGTAAATATAATACTTTATACGCTTAACCGCACAAGAGTCGCCATTTTTAAAAGACCGTGACGTCAGCCCTACCCACTGCACTAGCGGAACTCTCCGAAATAGAGGAGATAAGCGTGTAATCATGGCGTCGGGCGCATCAAGTGAAAGCGACAGCTCTGTCGATTCATACGAAGAGATCCCGCAAGACACACTGCAAGCAGGCTATGGCTTAGAAGGGTACCAGTTTGAACCTAGGAGAGGTACTCTCGACTCCGGTGATGAAAGAAGAGAAGAAAGCTCGGATGACGGCGAGAATGAGACTGATGCTGACCATGGGCATGGCGAGCGTGGGGCAGAGCGTCTGCGTGCAGGTGACACGGCGTGGTGCTCGTGTGGAAAATGTAACGTGGAGCTGCTCACGAGTCCAGCAGAATTTATTTGCTGCAATGAGATAGGCGCCACCCGTGGACTTGCGAAATCGTCGCAAGAGGCAGAAACAGGTATTTCACACGTGCTATTCCCAACCTCAATGAGCCAACACAACTGGGCACGTACATACGTCATGAGTGTTACGCAGAGAAAATGAACGTGCATTCCGATTGGATAAAATTAATATCATGGCGGGCTGTTCAAACTGCGGAAATAGTTTGCTTGAGCTACTTTCAAAACACTATAACTTTCCAACCTCAAAACAAAAAACTTTTGTAAGTCTTGAATAAGGTTCGTTAATGTGTGTTTTATTGTTATCTCATCTCATCTCATTATCTCTAGCCGCTTTATCCTGTTCTACAGGGTCGCAGGCAAGCTGGAGCCTATCCCAGCTGACTACGGGCGAAAGGCGGGGTTCACCCTGGACAAGTCGCCAGGTCATCACAGGGCTGACGCATAGACACAGACAACCATTCACACTCACATTCACACCTACGGTCAATTTAGAGTCGCCAGTTAACCTAACCTGCATGTTTTTGGACTGTGGGGGAAACCGGAGCACCCGGAGGAAACCCACGCGGACACGGGGAGAACATGCAAACTCCACACAGAAAGGCCCTCGCCGGCTCCAGGGCTCGAACCCAGGACCTTCTTGCTGTGAGGCGACAGCGCTAACCACTACACCACCATGCCGCCCGTTTTATTGTTATATTTACTCTATATATTGCCCTCTGTTCCCCTTTAAGCTTAAACTTTAGATCAAGATATACTTAACAAATAAAGTATTAAAATATTTGTGCCTCGTGTTTAAGTGTACTTGCCCTGTAGTTGTGTTTATCCTTTTGATAGTAGCCTGTAAAATACTTCTTTTTCACACATATTGGTTTCTTTGTGATAAACGGCAGCAGGTTTTAAATCCCATCTTTTAAACCGACATGTACCATAAGTTTGTGGTCGGCTCTGGGGTGGAAGAGCTTAAGAGTAAACAGTGTTGGAACTTAAACTTATCTTTTATGTACATAGTGTTATTACCACAAGTTGGTCTAGTGGTTAGTGTGTCCACCTCTTGATCGGGAGTTCTATTCATGGTCGGGTCATACCAACGACCGTTATAAAAATGGTACCTACTGCCGTCTGGCAAGGCACGCTGCAATATAGATGTGAGTGGGGAGTCAAACTCTCGTGGTTACCAGAGGACCAGCCCCCCCCCACTGTAACCCTAGCTATGTAATAGGCCGAGGGCTACGGAGATCGGCACCGCCCTATGTGCCACATGGCATGGGAAGGGACTTTGACATAGTGTTATTAACCTACACAGATAAACATGTCTTTTATTTTATTCACCAACAAATTTGAAAACAAAGGTGAGAACATTGTGACAGGCTTGAACCATACTGGCTGTCATTATATACGCCATCACCAAAATACATCTGAATTTTTAACAATTTCATCAAAAAACAAGTCAAATTTCATCAAAGGTGTTTTTTTTTTCTTTCCTGAGTGGGATAATTATATTTTTTTCTTTTTCTTTAGAGCATGGATGTCAATTTCAGTTGTCATTGCTATGTTTTTATACTTTGGCATTTAATGCAATGTTGCTTTAAATTTAGATTTTTAAAGAAAATGAATATGTTCTTAATCCTGAGTATCTGTTGTTATTTTGTGAATTCTTACCTTTATAACTTCATTGTAACTTAAGGTACAAAACACTTAAATTGTCTACTGGTAGTGTGTGTGAGGTAAGGGTTAGTGCTAAAAAACTAATAGTATACAAGAAGGGTAATTGCAGTATACTTCAAAACTAAAAAGTGGACTAGATGTATATGGGTCTGTCTCAGAAACTGGGTACTGTGGGGGTAGCCCACTAAATATACTCACAGTCAATAAACTATAGGGTTTTGAATAGCGATGTTGGTTTTAATTTGAAATAAAATGATGAAAGAAATAATACAGATAAAACTAAATCTTTGATGCGAATATTCAGAATTTGGCAAAAATTCTGCAAATTTGTGGAAAAATGGCGGCTTGATCTGGGACATGATAAACGGTTGACGACATCGCATTCCCTTAAAAAGGTTGTCGTCCACTGAAAAGTCTACAGTTATCACTAATTGTATTTTAAGCTGTAACTTTATACGCCTAAGGATTGGTGCGCTCACAGAATAAGCATAACCGTAATGAAACATCATGCAAAATATTTGATCACTGTTGTAACTCCATTTTCCGCAAACCCAAACCCAATACGATCGTGTGTTTTGATCTAAACGGAAAGCCTCAGGGTCAAGGTCACGACCTCACCAAAAGTAGTAACTTAAAATCACTACGCCATATAAAAATTTAGTTATAAATCTGTGATTTTGTTTTTTAAAACGAAAGCTGAAAGTCAGGTATAGAATATGTTTCTTACAGAATATGTTACAATGGTAGCTGGTCTTGTATGAATTTCTGAGCTATAAAATGAGTTGTGGTCTATTTTTTACCGTAGCGTGTTATTTGTGTGCGGGGAAGGACACACATTAACAATTTGCATGTGTAGAATGGAATTTTCCACTCCAACAGTTAGAAGTTGATCGTGCTTCCATTTGCGGTCTTTCTGTTACGCGGGTGATCTGTTCGGACGTTATCACTGAAAAGGTGAGTTTTGACAGTTTTATTTTGTTTTAGTCTTGCAGTATAAGGCAATGGAATGTTTCTTTTTCATCTTACTTTCATATTTTGTCGTGTTTGTGTATTTTTGGCCAATATTTTGCAACCATGGTCAATTTAGATCGAACTTTTGATAGACTCTACGGCCAGTCATTTTGCCCCGCCCCTGCTTCGTCCGGTGCAGTAGTGATGTCCCGTTGCTCGCGCGCCACAGCAGAGACCTGCGCGACCTTCAGCCGGTACAGTCGCTGTTCTTTTACCACCGCCGTTATTCTCATCTTTCCGGTGTGCTCTTGATTTTTCCATTGTGTCCTATTTCGCCATATCAAATACCCAAAATGTATCATTTTCGTTTTGTTTCGTCTTCATCCGCTTATCCAGGGCCGGGTTGCAGAGGCAGCAGTCTGAGCATGGAAGCCCAAACTTCCCTCTCCCCAGACACCTCGGCCAGCTCCTCAGGAAGAACACCGAGGCGTTCCCAGGCCAGCCGAGAGACATAGTCCCTCCAGCGTGTCCTGGGTCTTCCCCGGGGCCTCCTCCTGGGGGGACATGCCTGGAACACCTCCCCAGGGAGGCGTCCAGGAGGCATCCGAAAAAAATGCCCGAGCCACCTCAGCTGATTTCTCTCGATGTGGAGGAGCAGCGGCTCTACTCCGAGCTCCTCCCGAGTGACTGTGCTTCTCACCCTATCTCTAAAGGAGCGCCCAGCCACCCTGTGAAGGAAACTCATTTCGGCCGCTTGTATCCACGATCTTGTTCTTTCGGTCATTACCAAGAACCCCTGACCATCGGTGAGTCTCGGAACATAGATCGAGCGGTAAATCGAGAGCTTTGCCTTTTGGCTCAGCTCCTTCTTCACCACGACGGACCAGTAAAGTGACTGCATCACTGCAGAGGCCGCACCGATCCGCCTGTCGATCTCACGCTCCATCCTTCCCTCACTCGTGAACAAGATCCCGAGATACTTAAACTCCTCCACTTGAGGCAGGACTTCTCCACCAACCTGGAGAGGGCAAGCCACCCTTTTCCGGTCGAGAACCATGGCCTCGGATTAGGCGGTAGTCGAAGGCAGGGGCCTCGACGACCTGATCCCCGAACACAGCGGCTAGCTGTTGGGACATGGAAAATGTATCATATTATTCATATTTAAGTGAATAATCAATTCAGTCATCATAACTTGGCATTTTTAACCCAAGCAATCAAAAAGAGGAAATTTATTCAATATTTTCACTCATCTGTGAAGGAGGGGCTTTAATTCTTCATGATGGAGTTATTTTATATGGAAATCAATTTTACAAAAGCATTTAAATTATAATTAAAAAAAATTTCCACAGTGGAGGCCAGATAAAGCAAGATGCTATCTTTATTCTTATTAAACATGACAAAAGAAACATTGAGTGTTAGGTAAATGCAAAAAAAAAAAAAGTAAAATTAGAAAATTTATTTTTTGACCATAATGTCCCAAATGAGAGACCAGTTTCTGAGACGGACCCATATAACCAGTAACTAATACTATATTTCCAATATGCAATAAAGTATACTTTTATAAACTAAAAAGTGGACTAGAAGTGTGTAATGAGTAAACCAATAGTATATTTCCAGTATACTGCAAAGTATACTTTCGTAAACTAAAACGTGAACTAGAAGTATAAAACAAGTAAACTCATTGTATATTTCCAGTATACTACTGTATGAAGTGTGTGCTTTTGTAAAGTAAAGAGTGGACTACAAGTATAGAACTAGTAAACTATTAGTATATAAGTTTACTTGTGGTATACCTGCAGTACAAAATAAAAAATACTAGTTGTATACTCAAACTTTACTTCTCTTAGACTTAAAGTAGACTTTTTATAAACTAAAAGTGGGCCAATTTAGTCCCAGGAAGTATTAAATTAGTTTACTTACAAGTATACTTTAAGTACATTGATATCAGGATACTTGGTACACAAAAGTATACTTAAGGAAATATACTTTAATTTTACTTAAGTATACTTAATAAAACGAACTTGAAGTCTACTTCTTTTTGAGAAGGGGATTCACATAGTGAATATTTTATATTATAATATAAAATATGATGGGCGGCACGGTGGTGTAGTGGTTAGCGCTGTCGCCTCACAGCAAGAAGGTCCGGGTTCAAGCCCCGTGGCCGGCGAGGGCCTTTCTGTGTGGAGTTTGCATGTTCTCCCCGTGTCCGCGTGGGTTTCCTCCGGGTGCTCCGGTTTCCCCCACAGTCCAAAGACATGCAGGTTAGGTTAACTGGTGACTCTAAATTGAGCGTAGGTGTGAATGTGAGTGTGAATGGTTGTCTGTGCCTATGTGTCAGCCCTGTGATGACCTGGCGACTTGTCCAGGGTGTACCCCGCCTTTCACCCGTAGTCAGCTGGGATAGGCTTCAGCTTGCCTGCGACCCTGTAGAACAGGATAAAGCGGCTAGAGATAATGAGATGAGATGAGATAAAATATGATACTTTCTGTACAACAGTATACAACCAAATGAAAATGAAATGGCAAGTTGATGTCATTATCAGACTATGACCTGGCTGCTATTCAGCTAAATCAAATAGCTCATGTATTATACACTGAGTTTGTGTCGAGCGGATCAGTTGATACATATCGTGTTGAATGTTGTGAACAAATTCACAGGATGCGTTCATGTTAAAGCTGCACATAACTGTGTGTAAAAAACTGAATTCTACCAACACAATATTATTTATTATGATACATACAGGCCACTTTTTCGATGGAATAAAAACGTGTTCTCTTCCCTTCTAGCGGGTTTCATTCATTTGGTTTGATAGCATGCAATATTGCTAGCATATTGCTTAGCCTATTTGTATTACATCACTCTACCCAATAGAGAATAAGCGTTGAATATGGTTTACGATGTTGCATGGTTGTCAAGACGGCATGACGTCACATGTCAGAGACATAAAACTTCCACGCTAGCAAGTGAGCGACTGGGAAAATTTGTCAACAAACATGGCTGCCAGGTTTACTCTGTTAAATACCAAAGAGTTTGAGAGAATTTTGAAAAAGAAAGACGTGTTGAACACCCGAAAGGAATGTGTATGTTTCATAATAATAATAATAATAATATTGGTTGGCTATTTTTCATGGTATATCAGATATATTCCATTCAGCTACTCAGCTTCGACTCGTTCAGTATCATGCTAGCTGAATGGGATATATCTGATATACCACGAAAAAAAGCCAGACAATACCATGGCGTGGCGTCCGTCATCCGTCCATCGTCCACAATTCAGTTAAATCGTATCTCCTCCGTCAGTTCTTCACGGATTTCTGTTCCGATTGTTTTGTTTGAAAGAACTCATCACTCCACACAAAACTTGGTCATTGTTTTGTCAAATTTTTTGCTAACGAGTTACTAATTAGGCCAAATTAACAAATTTTCCAGGCCCCTCACTAGAATTGTATCTCCTCTGATTTCTCTTCCGATTTCAGTTCTGATCGATGTTTTGGGTCGATCTTCTCTTGGGGAACAAAACCGGGTCGTCTGTTTGTTGATTTTCCGGTTGTAAACAATTTGTTTACAACTTTATTTATTTTCGGTTAAATCGTATCTCCTCCCTCTGTCAGTTCTCAATGGATTTCAGTTCTGATTGTTTTATTTAAAAGAACTCGACGTTCTGCACAAAACTTGGTCGTTGTTTTGTCAAATTATTTGCTAATGAACTGCTAATTAGGTCAACTTAACAAATTTTGGGACTTCTCATTTAAATCGTATGTCTTCTCGCAGTTCTCATCCAATTTCAGTTCTGATCGATTTTTTGGGTCGAGCTTCCCTTGAGGAACAAAACTTGGTCATCTGTCTGCTGATTTTCCTGTTGTAAACAATTTGTTTATAACTGTGTTTATTTTCAGTTAAATCGTATCTCCTCCCTCCTTCAGTTCTCGATGGATTTCGGTTCTGATTGTTTTATTTGAAAGAACTCGACCTTCTGCACAAAACTCGGTCGTTGTATTGTCAATTTTTTCCTAACATCTCATCTCATCTCATTATCTGTAGCCGCTTCATCCTGTTCTACAGGGTCGCAGGCAAGCTGGAGCCTATCCCAGCTGACTACGGGTGAAAGGCGGGGTACACCCTGGACAAGTCGCCAGGTCATCACAGGGCTGACACATAGACACAGACAACCATTCACACTCACATTCACACCTACGGTCAATTTAGAGTCACCAGTTAACCTAACCTGCATGTCTTTGGACTGTGGGGGAAACCGGAGCACCCGGAGGAAACCCACGCGGACACGGGGAGAACATGCAAACTCCACACAGAAAGGCCCTCGCCGGCCACGGGGCTCGAACCCGGACCTTCTTGCTGTGAGGCGACAGCGCTAACCACTACACCACCGTGCCGCCAATTAGTAATATATATTTTTTAATTTTTTTATTTATTAGCTTTTTGCCATAGCAAGATCTATAAATGTACATACATTATGGCTTGGAAACCACTACAGCTTGCGCCAATTACAGTGGCATGTCTTTGAATAAGTTAAGTTGTTAAGTTGAATAAGGTCAACTTAAAGAGTTTTCTTCTGACTAGAATTGTATCTCCTCTCTCATTTATCATGCAAATTCAGTTCCGATTGATGTTTTGGGTTGATCTTCTTTCGGGGAACAAAATTTAGTCCTTTGTTGAGTTTCCTGTTGTAAGTAATTTGTCAGGCGGCACGGTGGTGTAGTGGTTAGCGCTGTCGCCTCACAGCAAGAAGGTCCGGGTTCGAGCCCCGGGGCCGGCGAGGGCCTTTCTGTGCGGAGTTTGCATGTTCTCCCCGTGTCCGCGTGGGTTTCCTCTGGGTGCTCCGGTTTCCCCCACAGTCCAAAGACATGCAGGTTAGGTTAACTGGTGACTCTAAATTGACCGTAGGTGTGAATGTGAGTGTGAATGGTTGTCTGTGTCTATGTGTCAGCCCTGTGATGACCTGGCAACTTGTCCAGGGTGTACCCCGCCTTTCGCCCGTAGTCAGCTGGGATAGGCTCCAGCTTGCCTGCGACCCTGTAGAAGGATAAAGCGGCTAGAGATAATGTGATGTGTGATGTGATGTGTAAACTAGAGTGCTACATACAGTATAATGTGTGTAATTTTTCTCCACATTCCTTCTAAGAGTGTGTGCTGAGGCTTTTAATCGTTTGAATTTTGCAGGAATTAGATCAGATTTGTGATTCTCTGATTTAGGACTTGACAATGAAATGAAATGATATATGTACTGTATGTTCTTCAGAAAAATTTTCAGTTCTCTTTTCCACAGGGTCCCAGCTAGCACCACAGACTCCTGGAAACTTGTCTGACACTGGCTCCAACTCCAGCATGAACCAGATTCCCATGGCTCAGGACCGAGGTAAATAAAACAGAAATCGCATCCAGGATTTGACCCAAATGAACGCTGTTCCCTGTAATGAAACAGTCTGTAAATTTAAAGTACAAAACAGCACCGAGCTCAAAGCTCAGCGTGTCCTCCTGCGAGGACGTCCTGGCATTGGAATGCTGACTTTCCAAGGGTCTGAATGAAAAATCAAATTTCAGTCCTTGCTCAGGTACTGTACATTACTGTACGTGGTGCCTTCATGATCTCTAGAAGAGTGTGTGGTTCTCATTATGTCATCTCATCTCATTATCTCTAGCCGCTTTATCCTGTTCTACAGGGTCGCTGGAGCCTATCCCAGCTGACTGTGGGCGAAAGGCGGGGTACACCCTGGACAAGTCGCCAGGTCATCACAGGGCTGACACATAGACACAGACAACCATTCACACTCACATTCACACCTACGCTCAATTTAGAGTCACCAGTTAACCTAACCTGCATGTCTTTGGACTGTGGGGGAAACCGGAGCACCCGGAGGAAACCCACGCGGACACGGGGAGAACATGCACACTCCGCACAGAAAGGCCCTCGCCGGCCACGGGGCTCGAACCCAGGACCTTCTTGCTGTGAGGCGACAGCGCTAACCACTACACCACCGTGCCGCCGGTTCTCATTATGCTGGATAAAAAAATATATATGTCGTGCTGGTACAGTACGCAGCCCTGAGAGCTCGCTGTATTTCTATAAAATTCAAGTTGAGCAGCTGTTTTCTTCCTCTTTTATCACTCAGATTGTTGTTGCCCAGCTTTTTGAGCCAGGCGTGATGTGGTGGTGGTGGCAGGCGAGGGGAGGGGAGGGGAGGGGAGGGGAGCGGAGGGGGAGTGTGAATGCATTATTTGCTTTTAGCACTGTCTGCGCAGCGTTCCTCTCTCCTCCATCCATTTTCCAGGCAATTTGAAATGCGGTATTACACTGTTGTTTTTTTTCTGTTGTTTTTTTTTCCGAACTCCCTTACATTAATGGAAGCAAAACATTACAATAATGTCCCCCGTTAAAGCTGCGCTCTCTGGCAGCCTAAGCACTTTCAACCCTCGTCTCATCATCCGAGGCCGGTAGACAGCCAGCCGGGTTCTGCTTCCCAAGCAGAACAGAGTGCATGGGGAGATGATTGACCGCGCGTGTGTGTGTGTGTGTGTGTGTGTCTGAAAGGCTCCACTCAATAAAAAAAGCTGGGCGTCTGCTCGACACACACATTCTTACGAAGCTTGAGTGGAGAGCAGCGCCGGCGCTGGCGCTGGCACTCGCTGCTCTACTGAACATTTCCATTTAGCCTAATCTACAATATTAGTGTGCAGCGCAGCCCATACAAAGCCAAACTTTCCCATCTGAGTGGATTGTAGACCCTCCCCTCCCCTCCTATGCCTGTTTGCCCAAGGGTTTAAATGTAATAAAGTGCCACTCCATTTAATATCGCGTCCAATCAGGACTGCTCTAAATGTCAGTTTTTTGGTAGCTATTCAGCTTGTGAATGCTCACATAATGTTTTAGATTGTTTCTATTGTAATTTTTTTTCCATTCCCTGCTAATTTCGTTCTTGTTAATTCACAGCGTAAGAGGGAATTAAGTGATAAAGCTCCTCATTTATCACCCACCAGTCGCACCTATGTGCCAGGGTTTAGAAATACCATTGCCTCTGAAAATTGCTGGAATTGTTTTGGAGTTTTTTTTTTTTTCCCCCGCATATTTTTTTTTTTTTTCAAGAAGAGAGTGGAAAAGATTCTCATATCTGTTTGAAGGCGCTGATTAATTTCCTATAACGTCACCTCTGTAATTCGAATCACAGATTTATATTAATGCTACAGTATATTCGTTTCTATAGCGACAACTTACACTGGGACTTCAGGGAGAGCGGACAATTCATTTACGTTAATCATAAATGAATACACAGTGCGTTATTTAACAAAGAAAAATGTCTAATCGTTGAGCTGGTATTCTGCAAGGAGACGTTAATTTCACATTTAAGGAAGGAATCTCCAGCGTAAGCACGTTGTAACGGTGAGTAAGTCTTCAGAAGACGTTTTTCTAGCATTTTCCGGTTTCTGAGTAACATAATCTTTTTTTTCAGCTTGTAAGGGAACTGTTATTGCTGCGACGGTGTGTCTGTCGTCCATACCTTCCTCTCCACGGGAACTGGGATGATGTAATGAAAAAGCTGCATGACTGAAACTAAAATGACAAATGTGACAAAAAAAAAAATTGGTTCAGAATGGCCAAAAAATATTATAAAAGAACTCGTTTAAGAAATGAATAATTCCCCGTTGAAAACTCAACTAAAAAGAATGCAAATACAGTAATAAATAAATAAATAATACTGTAAATTATGTTTACATGCACAAAATATTGTTTTTCCCCTTATTCCAAAAAAATTACGACATTCCTAATAAGCTGTTCACAGGGCGAATGAAAGTGAATATTCCACTCATATTCCCGTTTACATGAAGCCATGCGTTACTAATAGAACAATTAATGAATTTAGAGTCACGTGGCCCTAAATTCGCCGCTATTTTTTCCTGCTTCACCATGACCCAATTCAAGATACTGCGTCATGCATCACGTGGTGGGCTTTCCCCGTTCATTGTGGGATACAAATTTGAAACAGGAGAGAAAAATGCAGGCCGTGAATGAAACGTGAAAGAGCGACTACAGTAACGGAAAGCGAGAAGAAAAGGCGTTATGTTATATACGAAGGAAAGGAAACGCAGGACCAAACTAAGAAAAAATATCGGCGCTCAGCGAGCACCTCGGTGTGGTCAGCTGTTCGTTTAGCGACAGAATGATGGAACTGTCAGTGCACGCTCAAAGGTAAACCTGTAGATGGCAGTAATGCGACAGTGTGGATGCCAGTTGCCGTAAAACCCAAAAGAAGAAGAAGGTACAGTAAACCTGCGCATGCGCACACGGACTTCCTCTGTCTGCTTGACTGCACGAAGCGAGCGGTTTCATGCACATTATTTGCTTTAATGCCCTCAAATTAAATAACTTCCCAGCCTCATACACATATGTCTAGTTGGTTTGTGTTAAACGCAAAAAGTTGACCATAAACAGGCAAGTTTGCAAGCGTGTTGCAAGCTGCTGTAAAAACACATTCCGAGGCATATTCGGAATTCGTTATACAGGCTTGTAGTACTCGAGTCCAGGACTCGTGCCCTAATTTTAAGAAATTGTGACTCAACTTGAATTTGAGCACTGATGACTTGGACTCGGACTTATGCATTAACTGCATTCGGACTCGTAAATTAGAGACGAGGACTTGGATTTTGTCTTTATTTTTTGTAACATGCCATAATAATTTGGCATAAGATATTTATATCTACATTAATTTTTATACGAATTTTGTGCAAAAATGTCAACCTTGGCATGTGCACCAGATAGACTCTCGGGCGCGTTCCGGACAGCGCGTGCGCCAAGAAGACTCTCGCGCATACTGTAAACAACTCACACCTGCACAGGATTAAGGAGCAATCAGTACGCCGATATAAAACCTGTGAAAGTGCACTTACTTTGCGAAGTATTGAGTTGCGTTACTGATACATTACCAAGCCTTATTTCCTTGTTTGGTTTCCTGATCCCTGATTTCCTGTTTCTCGGCTTTGATTCTGCCGAGTCTACGATAGCCTGTTTGTGCCTCGCTTGACCTATTGCCTGTTTCACCGTTTTACGATTTTGCCTGCCGTTCTGGATTGTTTACCGTCTTCACTTGTATTAATAAACGCACCTTCTGCACTTACATCCATCTCCCAACCATCTCTGACAGAATACTTCACACTCCCTGATAAAGAGAAGCACATTCACCTGTTCATATGTCATGTTCAGGAACAAACTAACGTTAATGGTGCTAAAACAGCCACCGTCACATGGTGCGGTTGGAGTCTTGTTCTCGGACTCGGCTTGAAATTTTCTTTAATGACTCGGATTTGAACACTGGGGACTCGAGACTGGACTCAGACTTGAGGTTTAGTGACTCGACTACAACACTGGCGCTATATACGTGTCCAGAGGATGCTTCTAAAACACACACACACAAAAAAATTGGGATATTTCACGTCTTAACCTGAAAATGCCACATAAGAAACAAGGGGATACAATAACGGGCTGTTTTGTTTTACTTTTTGTATGTCACGTAGTTCCATGTGTGTTCCCTATGTTGTATCAAAGTATTGGTGTCTTCAGTATTGTTCTGCGGTATAGAAAATGGTAATACAACAAACACTGATACAAATCACTGATACTGTATAAATCCCTTAAAGCTAGACGTCCTTTCGATTTCATAAAATCGGTGAAATTTAGATCCTTCTGAAATTTGGTCATTGTGATATGTTTATTTCTGTAATATCTAAAAAAACCAAAAAAACAGGCCATTCTGTGGCTGGGAAGTTATTTAATTTGAGGGGATTAAAGCAAATAACGTGCATGAACTCGCTCGCTTCGCGCAGTCAAGCAGACAGAAGAAGTCCGTGTGCGCATGCACAGCTTTACCTTCTTCTTCTTTTGGGTTTTACAGCAGCTGGCATCCACAGTGTCACATTACTGCCATCTACAGGTTTACCTTTGAGCATGCACTGACAGTTCCATCATTCTGTCACTAAACGAACAGCTGATCACACCGAGGTGCTCGCTGAGCGCCGATATTTATTAGTTTGGTTCTGCGTTTCTTTTCCTTCGCATATAACATAACGTCTTTTCTTCTCGCTTTCCGTTACTGTAGTCGGTCTTTCACGTTTCATTCGCACACTCACGTCCTCCATTTTTCTCTGCTGCTTCAAATTTGTATCCCACAATGCCTTGTGCGAACAGGGAAAGCCCACCACGTCATGCGTGACGCAGTATCTTGTATTGGGCCATGGTGAAGCAGGAAAAAAATAGCAGAGAATTTTGGGCCACGTGACTCGAAATTCATTAATTGTTCGATTTTAAAAAAACTAATAAAATTGGAAGTCTGTGATTCGAATTCAGTAGCTTTCGGTCCACTAAACAAAAATAATTAGTTGTCAGGGAAAATAATTTTCATGACCTACACTTGAAAATCTGAAAGGCGGGCTAGCTTTAAGGATTTAATTTGCACTTTTGAAAATCTACCTCTTCCCTTGGTTCATTGCAAAAAAAAAAAAAAAATCTGAAAATGCTAAATTCGAAATAAGGCCAAATTTGGAGTATCCAAATGGAATATGCTGTTTACATGACCCATATCAAATTCCAAATATTTTCGTATTCGGAATAATATTGGAACATTAGTGTGCATGTAAACGTACTACCTGACAATATAATGATTCTGAATCTCACTGTTTTTTTTTCCGCACCAATGCCTCCTCTAGCTTGCTCATTATGAATCTTAATCTCATCTCATTATCTGTAGCCGCTTTATCCTGTTCTACAGGGTCGCAGGCAAGCTGGAGCCTATCCCAGCTGACTACGGGCGAAAGGCGGGGTACACCCTGGACAAGTCGCCAGGTCATCACAGGGCTGACACATAGACACAGACAACCATTCACACTCACATTCACACCTACGCTCAATTTAGAGTCACCAGTTAACCTAACCTGCATGTCTTTGGACTGTGGGGGAAACCGGAGCACCCGGAGGAAACCCACGCGGACACGGGGAGAACATGCAAACTCCTCACAGAAAGGCCCTCGCCAGCCACGGGGCTCGAACCCGGACCTTCTTGCTGTGAGGCGACAGCGCTAACCACTACACCACCGTGCCGCCCTGAATCTTAATCTACATCCAGATTTCTGTTGCGCTGCATTAAAACCATTATACAAATGAAATTAATTTGAGCTGAATTCCCTCACAAAGCCCTGTTTTTGTTTTGTTTTTTTCTTATCCAACTACTATGATGATGATGATGATGATGATGAGTCCAGTTTCGCATCTTTCCTGCATTTGTTCTACAGGCTTCATGCGGAGGAATCAAAACCAGTATGGTCCTCAGCAGACAGGACCGCCCATGTCCCCACATCTGTCTACCAGGAACCAGATGCAGCATGGGATGAGCGTCTATCAGCAGAACTCCACGGGTCCCTACGGACCTCCGAGTGGTCCCTACGGCCCACAAGGTACCCACTGGTCTCGTGTCTTTCATAATCAATTCGCCGGATGTTGATTATTTTTCCATAATCTCAACGTGTCGACATATAGTACTGTGCAAAAGCCTTAGGCACATGTAAAGAAATGCTGGAGACCAAAAATGGCTTAAAAATAATGAAATGAAATGTTTCAACATTTAAAAAAAATACTATCAACAGTAATCAGTAAGCTGTAATAAATGAAACAGGGTCAGTATTTGGTGTGAGACGAACCTTTGCTTTAAAAAAAAAATAGTCTGAGGTCCGGTGAGTGCAGTTTTATAAAGAAATGAGCTGTAGGTTTTACTGGGCATCTTACAGAACCAGCCACAGTGACACAGTTCTTCTGGACACTTTGACTGTCACACTCACTTCTTCATTTTGCACCAAAACCCGGTAGCCTTCATTATGTTTTTTCTTTTTTAATCAGAAAAGTGATCTCTTATGGAATATGCTGCTCAGAAACACACTTTTTTTTTTCCGTAACATTTTATTTTGTGCTGGAAAAAAAAAAAAAGTCTCGCCAGGCAAAACAAACCTCGCCCGGTAGCACTTATGATGAATATGAAGGAAGATATCGCGAAAAAAAAAAAGGTACCCTATGAGTACATGTGGCGACTGCTTATAAATAAAATAATTTTCTGATCCCATGTCCGTACAGTAAATATAGCATATAGATTTGCTCTATGAGGCAGTAGCCACAAAAATGAAGCGTAATCCAAAATTGAACAATTTAAAAATCACAGAAGTAAAATATACCAAGTGTCTGTACTTTATATTATTCGACTTTTACCTCTTACAGTTTTCGAAACTGAAATCTCCGAACTGAGGCTGACACACACACACTGTCGCCATGACCCAAACTCTTATTTCCCGGAAATGGCCCGGCGCTAGAGCTCAGTGGAACGCACTTCCCCTCTGTAATAAGCATAAACATGTCTGAAAGCAATTTCTTTAGTCTCGTCTATTTATTTCGAATGGTGAACCGAATTGTATTCACTCACCGGCCATTTTAATCAGAACACGTGTATGTGCGTGTGCAGTGTGCGATTGTTACACTCTTACGTTCTTACAGCATGATGACATAGTGGCTAGCACCTCTATATGAGGCAGTAGACACAACAAAAACCTTGACCTTGACCGGATGACCCTCAAAATGTTGGAGGCTCTATTTGAGACTAATGCCCATCTATCCTGAAAGTTTCATGAAGATTGGTCCAGACGTTTTCCTGTAATATCGTTTACAAAAAAAAAAAAGAAGAAACCCGACTGAAAACTACCTCGCCCCCTGGTGGACTCCGTCCCGGGTGAGAAAAAAAAAATGAACGTTTGGAAGTCTAAAATGTTTTTGTACTGACTTGATAATGTAGAAGTAAAAAAATAGAAATCTATAACAAAGTTTGTATGAAGAAAACGTATCTCAGACCACGTTTCTTTCGATGCTGAGGTCGGTAAAAGAATTGGAAAGGCAGCAACCAGCATGGCCAAGCTCTCCCCTCGGGTGTGGGAGAATAAGAAGCTTACCACTACTACCAAAATCGCTGTCTATCGCGCTTGCATCGTGAGTACCCTGCTATACGGCAGCGAGTCTTGGGCTTGTCAGGAGAAATACTTGCACGCCTTCCACATGAGGTGTTTACGCTGCATTCTGTCCATCTCATGGACAGACAAGGTCCCCAACAGCACACTACTTGATAGAGCAGGCATCCCCTCAATGTATACCCTCCTCAGACAATGTAGGATGAGATGGTTGGGCCATTTCAGGCAAATGAAGGATGGTCGCATCCCCAAGGATCTCCTGTATGGAGAGCTGGAACTCGGGTCGAGGGCTGTCGGAAGACCAAAGCTACACTTTCGAGACGTCTGCAGAGTAGACATGCTTGCAATCGGTCTTCCAGTGGACGACTGGGAACGTCTTGCGGCAGATTCGTAGTGTCTGGAAGGCCGCTTGCAGTGAAGCATTTGAAGTCGAGAGAAAAGGCTCAATGATGAGGCCGACGCAAAAAGAGCCAGGAGAAAGGTCACTGCAGGAGTTCCATCGGCAGCAGCCCATGTCTGTCCAACTTGCCATTGCGTCTGCTGCTCTAGGATCGGGCTAGTAAGCCATCGAAGAAAATGCAGACCTGTTTACTCCTACGATTTGTCCGTAGTTCCTACGATTTTTCAAAACAAAATACGGACTACGAATTCTTGTCCAAAAACTACGATTTATGGCCGAAATGTTGCCAAATGTTTCATGACTTACTTTATAATCATATTTATTGTGGGAATCGAACATCGATCGTATAGTCATGGGCGCGGCCATGTTTAATCACGTTTAAGCCACGTTTACCGTACGTTGCATTGAATGCCATAATTGAGTTGCCATAAATGCATGTTCAGTTATTAACCAATGTCAAACTTTGTTGACTTGAAATTAAACTTTTTTGATGTTGACATTTTTTTTCTTGTTTTGTCAAGTTGCCAGGTATCAATGACTTGTGATTTGTTAGTAAAGAGTGTGAGATCAGTATAGCTGCCAATCAAGTATTAAGTAGCCTATTAGAGCATAGTATGGTCTCTGAAATCTCATCTCATTATCTCTAGCCGCTTTATCCTTCTACAGGGTCGCAGGCAAGCTGGAGCCTATCCCAGCTGACTACGGGCGAAAGGTGGGGTACACCCTGGACAAGTCGCCAGGTCATCACAGGGCTGACACATAGACACAGACAACCATTCACACTCACATTCACACCTACGGTCAATTTAGAGTCACCAGTTAACCTAACCTGCATGTCTTTGGACTGTGGGGGAAACCGGAGCACCCGGAGGAAACCCACGTGGACACAGGGAGAACATGCAAACTCCACACAGAAAGGCCCTTGCCGGCCCCGGGGCTCGAACCCAGGACCTTCTTGCTGTGAGGCGACAGCGCTAACCACTACACCACCGTGCCGCCGGTCTCTGAAATATTTTTTCTTATTGTAGCATCCTAAATAAGTATTACTGCTAGTCTTCTGGTTATTTCAGAGATACTGAAATAATGAAATGTACAGTATGAGGAGTCAACAAGTAGACCTTAGAGTCTAGGCTTGGTAATATGAGGATTATGGAGCAGATCAAGAATCTTACATAGGTTTGCTTTTTGGTTCTCACAGGTGCTTAACTTGACAGAAAAAATAAGACCAGTGCTAGATTTTAATTTTTAAAATTTTGTTCATGTAATCTATCACTTACTTTCAACTTGAATGAGTACTATTATCTAATAGGCTGCTTTCTACTTTTTGCCTTCGATACAATACATAGATTGGACCCCAGTAAAATTCCTACTGACAGCTTACCAAAACTACTGACAAGATACTGCAAGACTACTGACAGGGCAAATTTGGGGTAAACAGGTCTGAAAATGCTTGAACCGGACCTGAATGTTGCGATCCATGCACTCCTCATGGATTTCGTCCGATGGCTGCCGGAATGAATTTAAAAAAAAAAAAAGGCGCCTAAGACTTTTGCGCAGTCCTGTATTTAACCTTCATCCTACCAAGTGGGGTCCATCTGGACCCCGCACCTATATGTTTGTTTGCCATTTTAAAAATATGTGACATACTGCCTCACCGTTTTATGAATTTGTCGGAATTTATGTCTTAATTAAAACACTAAAGCACCGGAAGATCAGCTTTTTGCATTGTGAAGGTATAATTAATTTGTTACTGGGGTCCAACCGGACCCCAGAGTAAAGTTTATCTGTCTTTCATTTTATAATTGAATAGCACACTGAAAGTTAACTTCTTTTATTTCTTTTATGTTCCATAATGAAACTACCAAGGCATTCCTTCTTGGGGTCCGTGTGGACCCCACTGCTGCAATAAGCACAGGCTGCAAAACAAAAGCCCTAAATTATTTTCCAATTACTTTTTTGTTTTAAATTCTGTAAGAAAAGACCTAAGTTGTAATCCAGAATGTTTTACAGCTGCATGAGCTGCAAAAATCATGTATATAATGCCAATTTTTTTTTTTTGTGGCGCTATAATTTGCTACGGGGCGGCACGGTGGTGTAGTGGTTAGCGCTGTCGCCTCACAGCAAGAAGGTCCGGGTTCGAGCCCCGTGGCCGGCGAGGGCCTTTCTGTGCGGAGTTTGCATGTTCTCCCCGTGTCCGCGTGGGTTTCCTCCGGGTGCTCCGGTTTCCCCCACAGTCCAAAGACATGCAGGTTAGGTTAACTGGTGACTCTAAATTGAGCGTAGGTGTGAATGTGAGTGTGAATGGTTGTCTGTGTCTATGTGTCAGCCCTGTGATGACCTGGCGACTTGTCCAGGGTGTACCCCGCCTTTCGCCCGTAGTCAGCTGGGATAGGCTCCAGCTTGCCTGCGACCCTGTAGAAGGATAAAGCGGCTAGAGATAATGAGATGAGATGAGATAATTTGCTACATGTATGCTAGTTATTGCAATATTATTGCAATGTTATTGCATTGATATTCAGCCATAGTGGATTTTGTTCTTCAATAAAGTTATGTCTGTTTGCTGCATTGAATTGGTTCTTACTGCATTGATTTCAAAGTATTCCCTCCTGGGGTCCATACGGACCCCGCCTGGTAGTTTGCGTATGTAAAATTGGCTGGTAGGATGAAGGTTAAGTGTGTTCTTTATGCCTTGGGCCCTTTAGTGTATTGCTGTTATTAATACAAGATGTTCTGAACAAAACTTATCTGGTGATTTTGTCTTTATCAGCTTTAATTTTACAGAAAAGTATTGGGGTCCAAACGGACCCCACATGGTAAGATTAAGGTGTAAAATAGCATGGTAGGATGAGGGTTAACTATATATCCAAGCAAGATGAGTAATATGTAGGTGTGTATGCCTCAGTCAGCATTACTTCTCTATCCAGCTGAATGTTCAGTCTTACAGAAAGGATGAATAGAGCCGAGGTTTGAGGGGTCGGTAAGAATATTCATGAAGCTGAACCACCTCACTCGCTCTTTTCCATTTCCGCTGGACGAATGAAATAAAAATGAAACTCGCGGCCGTTATTAAAAGCTGCACCCTGAAATTAATTTTAATGCTCCGCTTAATTATGAGAGGTCAGTGCTTTAAGTGTCACCCTCTATAAAATGTAGACTGTACAGATGACTTCATTAAAATCACCGTGTGCCGGTAGAGGAGGTCAGGCTCATTTTGCGGCTTCTCTGACCTCTTCTGGCCTGCCTCAAGCTTCAAGGACAAAAGGAATCAAAAGGCTGTGGTTATACATCGTTGCTGTAGAAACAGAAACGTCCAGTCGAACAGCGGTCTTCCTTTCCTGACTGCACCGACCCCTGGCTAAAGCACGAGTCAAGTCTTGCGTTCTCCTGAAATAGTCTCCTGTACTGCCAAGGAATAATTACAGTAATAATGGAAGAATTTTTTTTGGGGGGGGGGGGGGATTAGGGGAAAAGATATTTCAGTCTCACTCACTGAATATCAACATGCGTTGTTGTTTTTTTTTGTTTGCTTTTTTTTTTCCTGGCTGAGTAGATAAGACCATATGTTAGTATTTATGATGCTGTTATCCTTCAGTGCCACAACAAAGACAATATTATGGAATTCACGTTGTGTGCTTTAATGTGTCAATGTGATAAATGCACCGTCTGTTTTCCTTTCGTAATCTCCCTCAGACCTTCCCTGTTCAACATTGATGAATGGTTCCCTTCGTTTTTGTTTTTTTGTTTTGTTTTTCCCATCCACGCTCTCTATTCTGCAAATGTAGGCGAGTGCGAGGAGAGGAGAGTGACACTAATAATGAGTGCATAAAAAGGCCTAAAGGAAGGAAAGTGAAACCTGGCTTGCATGAAAGCTCGAGTGTGTTTTTTGAAGGGAGTCTGCAGGCCTGTGATAGATTCTTCTTCCTGCTTGGTAACATGTGTGTTGGAGGTTGGCCATCCCCAGAGTCAGGGCATGGAGCTGACGCCAAACCCAGGTTCTGAGAGCCCAGTTGGGTCAGGCCAGGGTGAACGGGCCAGCCAGCTGCTGCTTGTTGTTCTTGATGAAGCGCCAATCTGTTTTCTGTCTTACCTCCTGCCAGAGAATTACTAACCCGTTAAACCAACATGGAAATGCGCTCCAAGCCTCTGATTGCTCTACTGTGGGCTGTTTGGGACGTTGCCTACAGGCAGGAGCTTAGAGCATGTGGGTTTACACATACACAAAATATTTCATGCTTGAATTACAGACTAAGTATGTGTTATCACAAAATCACTTGGTACGCATCCATGAAATGGGTTCTACAGTTTACCAGTACAGTATTAATTAAGCTTCCCAGTTTCCCACAGTCTCTCATGTTCGAGTGCACACCATTCCCCTACAAAACTGTACTTTGTCTATTAATTAACATACAAGGAACAACTTTTTTTTTTTCTCACACGAGTGGCTCGCCTTGTACAACTTGAAAACCGAGAGCTTCTTTTCCTTGCCTTGAAAGGGTAAAAAATTTGGAATTGGAGAGGGCCAAGCAGAGAGCCCTGAGGCATGCCAAATCCGTACTTCACCCGAGATTCCCTGCTGAGAGAGAGCTGCTGAGGTGGCTAGGAGAGAATCTTGGGCCTCAGGCCACAAAAACGGAAAGGTAGCAAAAGCAGCGAGTGAGAAAGGAAAGAAAACTGATGAGTTAGAGAAAAAAAGAGGATGAAATGAGATGTCAGCTGTCAAAAAAAAAAAAAGTGTGTAAAAGTGCGATTTCTCTCAAGGTCTTTCCTCAGAGGTCATGTTCTGCAGTGTTCAGTTGCTCCTGCGCGACAGGAACAAAACAATGCGGGACGAGAACAAGCACCGTTATATCAAGTAGCGCTCATACCAGTTACTCAGTTTATTGTATAATCTATAATCTATTTCCATTCTTTATTCATCAGATGTCTGGGACAATTCATAAACCCACCTTTAAGCATCACTGAATAAAAACGTATTGAAACTAAATGAAGAATTTCAACAGGTTTATAGACGAAAGTTGAAGTTTAATCACAAAATAATTTCTGTAGTAATTTACATGGCGAACTTTTAGTGCTGTTGACCGGAACGAGTGAACGGAGCCTGAGTGAAGAATGCTGAGGAAAGCAGTGTCTCTAATTTGGTCGGTCACAGTCCCCTCTTCTCCTGCGGGAGAGCGAGGATTAAATACAGCTCAGGAAGAGCGTCGCCTGAATGTGTGACCATGCTTTGAATTTCCATGTAATTGGTAACGCACGGCAGTTTCTCCCTCCCTACGGCCCAATACAGACGCCGTACCTTACAATGACGAGCGCTGGGAAAGATGGCAGAGGCTATCTTGAAGGGATGAGACTGATAAAAAAGACTGCTATTCATTTTTTGCTTGAGAAGGCACTAGAATAGCCAATACCACGGGTTTGACTGCTTTGCGGAGAAATAGAACCATGGGCGAGAATGAATCCCCACATCTATTCAGTTATCTGTAGCAGCACTCAGGGTTAAAGATGAGCTCCTCTTTGGCTGTAAAGGACCGAGCTGGAGATTGAGAGGCAGCCCTTATCACCCCTGAAGAGGCGAGGCTGGCCAAGCATCAGCGGACTTTCAGGGAGGAAAAAAGCGAAAAGGTGAAATATCACGAGGCTGGCTGCTGGGTTTTTAGTAAACAAAGATATTTTCGCAGTGCGTAAGCAACAGATATTTCCTTTCAACTTTAATTCAAGAGAGCCTTCAATAAATTGAAAGTCATTCTAAATGACTTATCAATTGCAGATTTTAGTCTACAGTACCAGTCAAAAGTTTGTACACCCCTACTCTATTCATTCATAGGTTTTTCTGTATTTTGACGACAATTATCGCCAGTCCATAATTATCGACACCTTTTCAGATTTACCAATAAACAATTTTACAAAGCTGAGTTTCAGTTACAACAGTTATTATTGGCTAATTAATGAACCGGAAGACCCTTTTTTGATCTTGTCGTCTGATGACGCAGCTCGTTACCAGAGATGGAATTTTTTTAGCACGATCGGCAATTTGAGGAAAACCCAGACATTATGATCGCAGGTAAGCATGGTGGAAAGATCATGGACATGTTCTTACTGATCAAATTCACCGATATTTCATGATCTCCTTGTCGAAACCTACTTTGTAGGTTTCTTACTCTTTCATTTGACAGCCGCCATTTTGTATCTAAACGCGCGTTTGAGAAGTCACGTGAGGTGTCGATAATAGTGATCACTTTCATCGGTGTCCACCATTATCGACACCCTGTGGAATTAAGTGACATTTACAACTGTTATGGATCGATCTTTGCGTAACATTGTTGAAGTAGATGAAGTACTTTTAAAAAAAATAAAAGTGCTGTGATTTATAATAATATTTTTTTATTCATAACAGAATGGAATGTTTATGGATTATTTGGAATCCGATTGCAATAAATAGAATTAGACCAGAATTAAATTCCTAGCATATTTAAAAAAAATTACATTTATTGGTAAACTACAAAACTAGAAATTAATACAAACCCCAACGAATGATTAACAAAATGTGATCTATGAAAAGACTGAGAAAGCGGGTAGAAAGTGGAACAAAAAGATTTTCTGACGCAGGTTAAACATTATCAGTTCATTTCTTTACAAACATTACAATTACTTCCTCATTTACGTAAACGCCGACATCCATATATTTATATAAAAGATATTTTGTACTAAATATAAGTCTATGTCAAACAAATTGTAAATAAAAACTGTTTTGTTAACTTAATACCACATACCGATTTCTTTTTTATATATATAAATAATCATCTGGGTGTCGATAATTGTGGAACAGTGTCGATAACTGTGGACAAAGGTGTCGATAATTGTGAAACAGTGTCACGTGATCTGATAGGCTAAATAATCAGGAATCAACTCATTTTTTTTCTCCGGTGGAAGTTTGAGTAATTATTCATGTACAGTTTACATACTGAAAGTCTTTTCTACTTTTGCAACGGCCAAAAGATCGTTAAGGTGTCGATAATTGCAGCCACCGCTCTACTTTCTACATTGTAGAACAATACTGAAGACATCAAAACTATGAAATAACACATGGAACATATATGGTATGTGGTAAACAAAAAAGTGTTAAACAAAATGTTTTATATTTTAGATCCTTCAAAGTAGCCAGCGTTTACCTTGATGACATTTTGTACACTATTAGCGTTATCTTAACCAGCTTCATGAGTTCGTCACCTGAAATGCTTTTCAATTAACAGGCGTGGCCTTGTCAAAAGTTAATTAGTGCAATTTCTTGCCTTCTTAATGTGTTTGAGATCAAACAGTAAATAGTAAATAGTAATAATAGAGTAAATAGCCCGATTCAACACGACAACTGTAGTAATCCATATATATTATGTCATGAACCGCTCAACTACGTAAAGAGAAGTGACATGTCCTTTAATAAATAAAACTAAAGAAAAACCATTGAATTAGAAGGTGTGTCCAAACTTTTGCCTGGTACTGTACACTATAATATGATATGATTGTGGACCAAATTATTGAGGAAAGTTCAAATTTTAAAAGAAAAAGGCTGAGAAAACAAAAGCCATTTGGAGCAAATACACTTTATTATTATTATTATATTATTATTATTATTGAACTTCTTCCAGAATCTGTGGCAGCCATGAAAAATGGCAAGGAACAAGGTACTGGTGAACAGGGTAATCAGTGTAATCATAGGCGTATTTATAGTTATAAATGATTGCACAAGCACAGGTCTAAGCAGGAAATATGGAAAATGGAGTCCATCCATCCATCCATCCATTGTCTGTAACCGCTTATCCTGTGCAGGGTTGCAGGCAAGCTGGAGCCTATCCCAGCTGACTACGGGCGAAAGGCGGGGTACACCCTGGACAAGTCGCCAGGTCATCACAGGGCTGACACATAGACACAGACAACCATTCACACTCACATTCACACCTACGGTCAATTTAGAGTCACCAGTTAACCTAACCTGCATGTCTTTGGACTGTGGGGGAAACCGGAGCACCCGGAGGAAACCCACGCGGACACGGGGAGAACATGCAAACTCCACACAGAAAGGCCTTCGTCAACCACTGGGCTTGAACCCAGAACCTTCGACAGCGCTAACCACGACACCAGAGTGCCACCCAAAATGGAGTGTCAACTAGAAAACACAAGAAATAAGAAGCAAAGCTCTGAAATTAACAAGATGAATTTAGCACAGTAAGACTTTGCAAAGAGACAGAGAAATGGTCTACATAAAAGGTCTTCATGAAACTGTGGGTATGAGGTGACGAATGATATTTTGGAAAATATCAAAAGTAAATATTCAAAGCTCTCGAGCTGCGTAGTAGTAAAGTGTTCACCGTATTGTCCAGAGATCATGGATTTGAGTCTTTACAATAGCTTTGACATCACGCCGCTGCTCTGAACCGCCGATGCGTTTGTACAGGAGAACAGCATGTTTTCGTTTGGCCTTTCAAGACGTTTAAAAGTGTTTACATAAAACTAGTGTTGATTCAAGAATAAATAACATATTTACGAAATATATTGTTCATGTAGTGCGGCATTGTGATGAGTTTTTACTTTAAGTGTTTTTTTTGTTTGTTTGTTTTTTAATGTTGTGTAATGCAATACACCAAAGTTACGGGCGCCTCCATCTTGGGTTTTTTAGTGATATTCGTGACCGATCTGTGTGTTTTGTTGTTGCTTCCAGCTCACTCACTGTTGGTTCAATCAGCGTCAAACTCATGTTTCCCACCTAGTGGTTGAATTTGTCATGTTGACTTGATTTTCCAATAAAATCAGCTGACCACTTTGCTGTCTAGTGCCCACGCAAGATTGGATCACTGAAGAAAATTTTACGTTGAAGATTTTCATCTATGCAACGATCAATTCCATATAAAGATTTTAAAAAACGTTTTACTGCACAAAAATTCTTGAACATACCCAAGCTTTCAACTCCTTCAGGGGCCTTCATCAGGGATGGGAAGTGACGTCATTCCTTCGAGCATGCAGTGTGCATGCCCAATAAAGTATAAGGTAAGGCGTGTCCGATAGGCCCTTAAGGATTGTGGTTACCCAAATTGGGCCCTTCGGCTGGTGGACATCAAAGGGCGTAGGAGGAAAGATACTGATGTGGAGTCTACGGATAAACCTACGAGTCCCACATAACTTTACCTTATGTGAAAAACCTTTCGGAAAACTTGCGACATGTGTTTTAGGAATATGGGGTTCAGGTCCATTTCAAACCAACTAAGGCCTTACGGCAGTTGTTGGTGGAACCTAAAGGTCCTACCCCTACGAGTGAACGCTGTGGCCCGGTGTATCTAATTAAATGTGAAGGAGGTGTCACGGAACAGTGTAATGCATCTTATGGTGGTGAGACTAAAAGGACGCTCAAATCAAGATGTATGGAGCATTGTAGACTGGGCTCTATGTCTTCTGAAGTCTCCCAACACATTCACAAACATTGTAAGGGACACAGATTTGAATTGGACAGTGTCAAGATATTGGATCAAGATTTGGACTGGTTTAGACGGGGCGTAAAGGAGGCTATTCAGATTAGGGCCTAAACAAGGACGGGTGGAGGTATCAACTACCAGCTGTTTGGAACAATATTTTATCAGGCATGCGCACTGCATGCTCGAAGGAATGACATCACTTCCCATCCCTGATGAAGGCTCCTGAAGGAGTTGAAAGCTTGGGTATCTCATCTCATCTCATCTCATTATCTCTAGCCGCTTTATCCTGTTCTACAGGGTCGCAGGCAAGCTGGAGCCTATCCCAGCTGACTACGGGCGAAAGGCGGGGTACACCCTGGACAAGTCGCCAGGTCATCACAGGGCTGCACATAGACACAGACAACCATTCACACTCACATTCACACCTACGGTCAATTTAGAGTCACCAGTTAACCTAACCTGCATGTCTTTGGACTGTGGGGGAAACCGGAGCACCCAGAGGAAACCCACGCGGACACGGGGAGAACATGCAAACTCCACACAGAAAGGCCCTCGCCGGCCACGGGGCTCGAACCCGGACCTTCTTGCTGTGAGGCGACAGCGCTAACCACTACACCACCGTGCCGCCCCAAGCTTGGGTATGTCCGGGGAAAATTTTGTATCCTTCCTAAAAAAAAAAATCAATGATTTTCCGAACATTTTTTCATTGAGAAAAAAATGAGAAGGCATATAAATATGAGTAATACTGTTTTGAAGAGAATGAACAAAAGTTTGAGCCTCTTATACACAGCGCATTCGAGCACCACCATCATTAATCATGCTTAGTGTTCACAGTTTAAAGTGAACATACCCGCTAAAGTCTGGCGTTTATGTTTAAACCCAAAGGATGGACCAGTTTCATTGCTGTATTAGTTTTAAGCCTTCTAGGTGCATAATTGTGATCTACAAGAAGAAACTTTTATCTGTAATTCTTATCCTGATACTCAAAATTCTAAATCTGTTTATTTTTGGCTTTTTGGTCATTTAATTTCTGATTGAGGTTTTTTTTTCTTTTTCCTCATGAATGGAAAATTAAACCAATGGAAAATGATTGCTGGTTTGTGACTGGGGCAACGGAGAGAAATGGAACTTTTATAAAACACTTCTTTTGAAATGTTCATAACTTTGTTTTTTTTGTTTTTTTTTAGACATATTTACAAAATTAAACAAGGTTTCACATTACACAACACGATGACAACTACTTTAAAAAATGGCCTGTCATTGCTACCTACAATGCCACAGGAATCCAAGAGAGGAAAAATCTCCATGGTCACTGTGTAGGAGGGATGGCATACTTTCTCGTCCCTGCCGATCACAACAACACTAGATCATCATATCCCTCTGTGAGTTCATGCATGCAGAAGGGGGCACATATCTCTTTCTCCTGAGTGTGCTACATTTTCCTGTGATGCTGCGTGGACAGCAGTTTGCGCCAGTCAGTGCTCAGACACGTTCGAACAATTTGAGCAGCAGATCAATAACACAGGGCTAGACATTATTCTTCTTCGGTCTTGTTAGGTCTGCTGTATTATGAGACTGTTTTTTTTCTATTGCATTTTATTTTATTAGCCATTTAATGATGGGCAATAAAAGCCCTGGGCAAATGGGATGACATGGCCTGTTTTTTTTTTTTTATGTATCCTGTAGATGCTGTCTTAGATCAAGAAGCCTATTGAAAAGTTTGTTTGTGCTGTGTGGTGATGGGGAAGTGGAAGTGGGCCTCATGGGGGGGGGGGGGGGGGGGGAATCTACAAAAGTCTGGTATACAGAGACAAACTAATCAAGGACTTAACCCAGAAAGCCTGGACGCAATCAGGTAATAAATATGGCAATGACAGGACAGGGACAGAGACGAGATGAAACACAAACAAACAAACAAACAAACAAACAAACAAACAAACAAGTGTTGCCAGGCAAAACAAACCTCGCCCGGCAGCACTTATTTTATATCTATATGTTGATAATGGTAATATTTCTCAATCATCAGTTGTCAGGTTATAGTCCGATGAAAAATCCATGACCTTGAGTTTGACATTTGAAAGTCATTCAAGGTCAAAGGTCATGGCAGCAACTGAAAGCCCATATGGCACTTCCTATAAGTTCATAATGGTTAACATCTGTCTACCATTAACCATTTTCAAGTTACAGCCTTCTGAAAATCCGTGACCTTGAGTTTGATGTTTCAAGGTTACTCAAGGTCAAAGATCATAATGCCAAATGAAAGGCCATATGGCACTTCCTATAAGTTGATAATGGTAAACAAATGTCTACCATCAACCGTTTTCAAGTTACAGCCATCTGAAAATCCGTGACCTTGAGTTTGACGTTTCAGGGTCACTCAAGGTCAAAGATCATTATGCCAAATGAAAGCCCATATGGCACTTCCTATAAGTTCATAATGGTAAACATCTGTCTACCATCAACCGTTTTCAAGTTACAGCCCTCTGAAAATCCGTGACCTTGAGTTTGATGTTTCAAGGTCACTCAAGGTCAAAGGTCATAATGCCAAATGAAAGCCCATATGGCACTTCCTATAAGTTCATAATGGTTAACATCTGTCTACCATCAACTGTTTTCAAGTTACAGCCTTCTGAAAATCCATTACCTTGAGCTTGATGTTTCAAGGTCAAAGATCATAATGCCAAATGAAAGGCCATATGGCACTTCCTATAAGTTGATAATGGTGAACATCTGTCTACCATCAACCATTTTCAAGTTACAGCCATCGGAAAATCCGTGACCTTGAGTTTGATGTTTCAAGGTCACTCAAGGTCAAAGGTCATAATGCCAAATGAAAGCCCATATGGCACTTCCTATAAGTTCATAATGGTAAACATCTGTCTACCATCAACCGTTTTCAAGTTACAGCCTTCTGAAAATCTGTGACCTTGAGTTTGACCTTTCAGGGTCACTCAAGGTCAAAGATCATGGTGCCAAATGAAAGGCCATATGGGAGTTCCTATATGCTCATAATCAGTGATGGGAATAACGGCGTTAGAAATAAACGGCGTTACTTTTTTTTAGTAACGAGTAATCTAACTAATTACTTTTTACATCGTTATAACGCCGTTCCCGTTACTTACAATAAAATACTATGCGTTACTTTATTAAAGCTGTTCTCATCTGGCACGCTGCTCGTTCAGCCTTTCTTTCCTCTGCTTTAGTGTGGGGCGGGGAGATGCGAGACAACGGCATAGTAAGCCAATCAGAGTAGATTTGGACAGCATACATAGGTAGGCTCCGCCTACTGCACTACTGCGCACACTTTCAATCAGAAGACACAGCGATGGCGAGCGGTCAGCCCAGCACTGCATTTTCACAGTGGAAATACAGCCATTACTTTTCATTACTTGAAATAAAAGGCAAAAATGTCTACGTGCAATGCACATTATGTCGAGGAACAAAGCATTTGTCCTCATCAGTGGCCAGTAATTAGTAACATAACAATTTTAATAACTACAAAAATATATTAAATTTGATAGATGGCTTATCTCACATTATCCCACAAAAATATTACAACCCTGATTCCAAAAAAGTTGGGACAAAGTACAAATTGTAAATAAAAATGGAATGCAGTAATTTACAAATCTCAAAAACTGATATTGTATTCACAATAGAACATAGACAACATATCAAATGTCGAAAGTGAGACATTTTGAAATTTCATGCCAAATATTGGTTCATTTGAAATTTCATGACAGCAACACATCTCAAAGTTGGGACAGGGGCAATAAGAGGCTGGAAAAGTTAAAGGTACAAAAAAGGAACAGCTGGAGGACCAAATTGCAACTCATTAGGTCAATTGGCAATAGGTCATTAACATGACTGGGTATAAAAAGAGCATCTTGGAGTGGCAGCGGCTCTCAGAAGTAAAGATGGGAAGAGGATCACCAATCCCCCTAATTCTGCACCGACAAATAGTGGAGCAATATCAGAAAGGAGTTCGACAGTGTAAAATTGCAAAGAGTTTGAACACATCATCATCTACAGTGCATAATATCATCAAAAGATTCAGAGAATCTGGAAGAATCTCTGTGCGTAAGGGTCAAGGCCGGAAAACCATACTGGGTGCCCGTGATCTTTGGGCCCTTAGACGGCACTGCATCACATACAGGCATGCTTCTGTATTGGAAATCACAAAATGGGCTCAGGAATATTTCCAGAGAACATTATCTGTGAACACAATTCACCGTGCCATCCGCCGTTGCCAGCTAAAACTCTATAGTTCAAAGAAGAAGCCGTATCTAAACATGATCCAGAAGCGCAGACGTCTTCTCTGGGCCAAGGCTCGTTTAAAATGGACTGTGGCAAAGTGGAAAACTGTTCTGTGGTCAGACGAATCAAAATTTGAACTTCTTTATGGAAATCAGGGACGCCGTGTCATTCGGACTAAAGAGGAGAAGGACGACCCAAGTTGTCATCAGCGCTCAGTTCAGAAGCCTGCATCTCTGATGGTATGGGGTTGCATTAGTGCGTGTGACATGGGCAGCTTACACATCTGGAAAGACACCATCAATGCTGAAAGGTATATCCAGGTTCTAGAGCAACATATGCTCCCATCCAGACGACGTCTCTTTCAGGGAAGACCTTGCATTTTCCAACATGACAATGCCAAACCACATACTGCATCAATTACAGCATCATGGCTGCGTAGAAGAAGGGTCCGGGTACTGAACTGGCCAGCCTGCAGTCCAGATCTTTCACCCATAGAAAACATTTGGCGCATCATAAAAGAGAAGATACGACAAAAAAGACCCAAGACAGTTGAACAACTAGAATCCTACATTAGACAAGAATGGGTTAACATTCCTATCCCTAAACTTGAGCAACTTGTCTCCTCAGTCCCCAGACGTTTACAGACTGTTGTAAAGAGAAAAGGGGATGTCTCACAGTGGGAAACATGGCCTTGTCCCAACTTTTTTGAGATGTGTTGTTGTCATGAAATTTAAAATCACCTAATTTTTCTCTTTAAATGATACATTTTCTCAGTTTAAACATTTGATATGTCATCTATGTTCTATTCTGAATAAAATATGGAATTTTGAAACTTCCACATCATTGCATTCCGTTTTTATTTACAATTTGTACTTTGTCCCAACGTTTTTGGAATCGGGTTGTAATATAGTGTAGATAACGTTATTAATTGGTTCTGTTAAGTGTCAATTTCAGTCATTAAACACATTTAACATTCACTTTTATTATGATTACACTAATTGAATTTGATTTTGGGCGGGGGTAACACAAAACGTAACGGAATAATTACTTTCCCTGGTAATTAGTTACTTTTATGACAAAGTAACTCCGTTACTAACTCAGTTACTTTTTGGGAAAAGTAACTAGTAACTATAACTAATTACTTTTTGAAAGTAGCGTGCCCAACACTGCTCATAATAGTAAACATTGATCTATCAGCAAC
The DNA here is from genome assembly GCF_027579695.1 of Neoarius graeffei. Taxonomy (NCBI): domain Eukaryota; kingdom Metazoa; phylum Chordata; class Actinopteri; order Siluriformes; family Ariidae; genus Neoarius; species Neoarius graeffei. The sequence goes on from NC_083579.1 coordinate 73,099,057, forward strand.
CGTTTTTGAGTTATAATGGAAAATGTTATTTTGACCGAAAGGTTGACCTTTCCGGTGACCTTGACCTTCACCTTGAGCCGATTACCCCCAAAGTTTAACCAGGTAATCTATGCACCACTGCCCACCTACCCTGCAAATTTGAAGTCGATCGGTGCAACCGTCTAGACGCTAGATTGTTAACAGCAGACACACAAACTAATAAACAGCACCGATTACAATACCTCGCCACGCTTCGTCCGTCGCAGGGAAGGTAAAAAGGCATGTCGTAAACAAAAAGAACATGATGTGAACTCAAAAACAAAGCATGAGTACGGTGCTTGTCATGTTCTGAACCGTGCTGTGAGCTGAGAGGGAGGATTGATGACATGCCGTCAATGGAAAATGAATAGTAGACAAGCTAGAGGACCATGCGAGGGCTGTAGCTCTTTGTGGCTCATGGAGTCATCTTAAAACCAAGCCAGAAGTGCATCCAAAGCGTCAGTGATGGCCAAGCTAGCCGAGAAAGTGGCCGAGTACGAAGGCAGTCAGGCAGCTGCGCAGGACTCTCTGAGGTCCAGGAGCTTTCACTACAAAGAGCACTGAGGGTTTGACAGAAGTTCGCAACAGCGTGCCAGACGAGCCTGAGTTCCTTTCAGTATTCCATCGTGACTGCGCAGCATGAAAACCTGGGTATGTTTCAAGATTCAAATCCCACCACACCATGCAGTCATTTTTGAAAAATCGCCACTTGTCCATAACCTGTTATTGTGCTCCTTTTTGTATTTCGAGACTCTACTCTCAGCATGTAATTTTACGAGTATTATATCAGCTCCATTCAGATGCCGTATAAATCTCAGGCGCATTTCCCGCACTACTGTGTTGGACTCGTTTTCATTGGAACACTTTGTTGATATTGAAATTCCTTTCATGATTCGAGGCAAGTTTTTTTTTTTTTTTTTCACACAGAGCGCCGTTATTCGCTGTGATTGTCATTCTGAGCAGGGAAAGCCTCAGGGACTGAAAGAGACTTGATCCCCTTTTCCAGACATATTTTCAAGGGATTAGGCCATGAGCCTTAACTAAAGTACCTACCTAGAAATCTAAATAAACATCCTTTTGCAAAGGAAACACTGATATTTTTTAAAAGGTTTTTGAATGCAGTTTGTGCATGATGGGTATAGCAATCCATCTCATCTCATCTCATCATCTCTAGCCGCTTTATCCCGTTCTACAGGGTCGCAGGCAAGCTGGAGCCTATCCCAGCTGACTACGGGCGAAAGGCGGGGTACACCCTGGACAAGTCGCCAGGTCATCGCAGGGCTGACACATAGACACAGACAACCATTCACACTCACATTCACACCTACGGTCAATTTAGAGTCACCAGTTAACCTAACCTGCATGTCTTTGGACTGTGGGGGAAACCGGAGCACCCGGAGGAAACCCACGCGGACACGGGGAGAACATGCAAACTCCGCACAGAAAGGCCCTCGCCGGCCACGGGGCTCAAACCCGGACCTTCTTGCTGTGAGGCGACAGCGCTAACCACTACACCACCGTGCCACCCTATAGCAATCCATGTTACTGATAATAAAGGAGAGAAGGGTGTTACCGTAAGAGATTCTCACCTACCTGCCTTGCTGTTGGGTAAAACAGCCCATTACGACGTTAAAAGACCTGTAATCAAACTCGAAACCAAGTTTATTTAAAAAAAAGCAACCTAGATTTGCATGGACCTCGGCTCAGTATTTAATCAAGACCTTTGAGCTGTACAGATGCACTTATGTTAAATTATGATTTGAAAATTTTGTGATTTTAAGATCAAATATTAAGCCGTGAAGTAAACTGACCCTCTGAACCTCATTAAAGCAAGACGTCCTTTCGATTTCATAAAATCGGTGAAATTTAGTTCGCTCTGAAATTTGATCATTGTGATGTGTTTATTTCTGTAATATCTCACAAAATATCAGGCTATTCTGTGGCTGGGAAGTTATTTAATTTGAGGGGATTAAAGCAAATAATGTGCATGAAATCGCTCACTCCGCGCAGTCAAGCAGACAGAGGAAGTCCGTGTGTGTGCGCATGCGCAGGTTTACCTTTGAGCGTGCACTGACCGTTCCATCATTCTGTCGCTAAACGAACAGCTGATCACACCGAGGTGCTCGCTGACTGCCGATATTTATTAGTTTGGTCCTGCGTTTCCTTTCCTTTGCAACAGAACAGCTTTTCTTCTCACTTTCTTTCCGTTACTGTAGTCGGTCTTTCACGTTTCATTCGCACACTCACGTCCTCCATCTTTCTCTCCTGTTTCAAATTTGTATCCCACAATGCCTTGCGCGAACAGGGAAAGCCCACCACGTCATGCATGATGTAGTATCTTGTATTGCGTCATGGTGAAGCAGGAAAAAATAGCAGAGAATTTAGGGCCACGTGGATCTGAATTCATTAATTGTTCTGTTTAAAAAACTAATAAAATTGGAAGCCTGCGATTCAAATTCAGTAGCTTTCAGTCCACTAAACAAAAATAATTGTGTCGGGGAAAATTCTTTTCATGACCTACACTTGAAAAATCTGAATGGCAGTCTAGCTTTAAGATCAAATACTTCTCAACTTATTCGGCATATTACGATTCACCCAATTCACAATATTCGGTTCACCATTCAATTTTCCCACATTTTTTTTTTAATTACAGTTTTTCACAATTGTTAAAACACATTTTTTTAATCCTCCTGTCCTTTTCTCAGAATTCTAAACACAAAACTCTTTTCTCAAACTACATTCACAAAACCTCTGATTCTTTTTTGCAAAACCATACCATCGCCTCAAAATAGTTTTACATGTGCTCAAAACCTAACAATGTTGTCAGATCTTGCACGAATCGGTCAAAATAGAAAAACTGCTGAGCAGTCATTAAACACTCATCTCATTATCTCTAGCCGCTTTATCCTGTTCTACAGGGTCGCAGGCGAGCTGGAGCCTATCCCAGCTGACTACGGGCGAAAGGCGGGGTACACCCTGGACAAGTCGCCAGGTCATCACAGGGCTGACACATAGACACAGACAACCATTCACACTCACATTCACACCTACGGTCAATTTAGAGTCACCAGTTAACCTAACCTGCATGTCTTTGGACTGTGGGGGAAACCGGAGCACCCGGAGGAAACCCACGCGGACACGGGGAGAACATGCAATCTCTGCACAGAAAGGCCCTCGCCGGCCACGGGGCTCGAACCCGGACCTTCTTGCTGTGAGGCGACAGCGCTAACCACTACACCACCGTGCCGCCCTCATTAGACACTACACCAAAAAAGTGAAAACACAGTGCTCATGGAGAAATGTTTATTGGTCACAATAAAGTATTGCATATGCATTTTGCATCTCCAAAAGTAAAGAAAAAAAAGATTTCACAACTCAGTGGATTTAGCATTTAGGTACTCATCTCATTATCTCTAGCTGCTTTATCCTGTTCTACAGGGTCGCAGGCAAGCTGGAGCCTATCCCAGCTGACTACGGGCGAAAGGCGGGGTACACCCTGGACAAGTCGCCAGGTCATCACAGGGCTGACACATAGACAACCATTCACACTCACATTCACACCTACGGTCAATTTAGAGTCACCAGTTAACCTAACCTGCATGTTTTTGGACTGTGGGGGAAACCAGAGCACCCGGAGGAAACCCACGCGGACACGGGGAGAACATGCAAACTCCACACAGAAAGGCCCTCGCCAGCCACGGGGCTCGAACCTGGACCTTCTTGCTGTGAGGCAACAGCGCTAACCACTACACCACCGTGCCGCCCTCATTAAACACTACACCAAAAAAGTGAAAGCACAGTGCTCATGGAGAAATGTTTATTGGTCACAATAAAGTATTGCATATGCATTTTGCATCTCCAAAAGTAAAGAAAAAAAAGATTTCACAACTCAGTGGATTTAGCATTTAGGTACTGTGAAAAAAAAATCATCCTGAAATTGGCAAATACAAATGAAAGTGTACAGCCTACAATGTACTGTAAAAGGTAAAAAACAAAAAACTCAAACGACTTTACACAGTTGATCATTGAGCTTCACTGAGCGTCATCCTTTCTTTGGGCTGGGTCAGGCCACAGCACTTCATCCACATCACACGCTATATTTGCCCTTGCCAGGCAACGGGGGAAAAAAACCGTAGTGTGCCGTACCCAGCCCTGACACATCTCCTCGCCAGTCAGTACGTTTACATGCACGTCCAAATCGAGCTGCTGTCGGTAATCGAGCAAAGGGTCCCAGCAGGGGTGCCAGAGAAATCCAATCCTACATGCGCAAGTGAAATCGGGCTATTGTGCAAGGTGCATTGTGCACCTGAGCCACACATGGCACTACACGCCCCATCGTGTTGGTACACTTCCGGTTGTCGTCATGAAGAAGAGCTATAGTGTTGCCAGATACTGCTGACGTTTTCCAGCCCAAAACATGTTCAAATCCGCTAAAATGCACTTAAAACCCCCAATCTGGCAACACTAGCAGTTCCGTGTTCAAGCTGTTAGGCTTGCTCTAACAGACTATGGCTACAAACTGTCCGGCGCAGACCACTGTTTTGTAAGACAACTTATTTTGCACAATAATATTTTTCTAAAGTCCATTTTTTGCTTACAAAAATATATATTTTTTTGCTTACAATTTAACTTATGTCTTAATAAACACACAAAAAGTTCAATTGTTTTGTTTTTATTGACATTCTTCAGATGTTGGACATATATACACACACACACAAATACAATGACTTGTTTATGTACACAATTCACAGCTATGCAACAGCTGTACAGATGTATTTGGTGATACAGTAAGTGAGCTAAATTTTAACAGTGCAAACAATGCCACAAAAAGAAAAGATTCATGCCGTTGTCATGATTCGTTGTCATGCCGACCGAGGCTGTTGTGTTTCCCGCTTGTGGTCTCGTCACTCGTCACTTCCGGAAGTAGCTCGACAACTAGCTCGATAGGGTATACATGCGCAAAGTAGCTCGGCAGAAATCGCATAAACTAGGTCGTGTAGCTCGATTCCGAGAAATCAAGTTCGGTTCAATTTCAGCCGAATTAAGGTGTATACATGGCATTTTGAACTTCGATTTCAGTCGAGCAACGGCAGAAATTCGATTCTCTCTATGTGCATGTAAACGTAGTGAGTGTCATCACAGGCTAGTTCCATGGCCTCAAGAAGATTAAGCCTGGTGTAGGGCTGTCTCTCGTACACCTTCCATCTCCAAGTGGAGAAAAACTCCTCTATTGCATTGAGGAAGGGAGAGTACGGTGGCAAGTATAGGTTAATGAAATTCTGATTCATATTGAACTATTCTCTGACTTGGACAGCGCGGTGAAAACTAGCATTGTCCCAAATTATAACATAAATAGGCCGCTCAATCATCTCATGTTCCTGCTGTTCATTTGCAGACAGCACATCTCTAAGACCACTAAGACAGGTGAGAAGGTGCTGGGTGTTCTATGGCCCCAGAGTGGCATGATGGTGAAGAACACCCCGGTTGCTTATAGCAGCACACAGTGTTCTATTACCACCACGCTGGCCAGGGACTTCAACAATGGCTCGCTGGCCAATTATGTTCCTGCCTCTCCTTCTCCTCTTGGTGAGATTGACACCAGTTTCATCAACAAAAATTAATCCATGGGGTCTCTCCATGGCGTCCAGTTCAAACATTCTCTGCAATTAGACGGATATAGTTTTGTAAGTGCTTCAAAGAGACAGGCCTATGCTGTGGAGTACAATGTATTCATTCTTCACTAACATACATTGTATATGTAATGTGATGCTATTGAACTTGACAGTAATAATATGTATATAGTACAGTACCATAACTAACTGTACACTTACCTGTACATACTGAAATCGCAGCTCCTTCACCCTTTCAGAGTTCCGTTCAAAGGGCACGCTGTACACTTGTTTCATTCGTATCCTGTTGCGATGGAGGATACGGTCTATGGTGGAAAGGCTCACACTATTGATTCCCTCGAAGTCTGTGTGGTTTTCAATAATTTGTTGCTGTATTTCCCGTAGTGTAATGGCATTGTTTTGATGGACAATGTCGACTACAATGGCCTTCTGCTGGGGTGTGAACATGGGTGTCCTCCTACACTGTAAAAAATGTAACTTGCAAAATTGTTGAGTGAAAAAAGGATTCTAAGTTGAATGAACAAATTTCCCTTCTAATTGTTCAAGTAACTAAAAAAAAAATAGTTGAGACGCCTTTCCTTCGCCACAAGTTCATCTCATCTCATCATCTCTAGCCGCTTTATCCTGTTCTACAGGGTCGCAGGCAAGCTGGAGCCTATCCCAGCTGACTACGGGTGAAAGGCGGGGTACACCCTGGACAAGTCGCAGGTCATCACAGGGCTGACACATAGACACAGACAACCATTCACACTCACATTCACACCTACGGTCAATTTAGAGTCACCAGTTAACCTAACCTGCATGTCTTTGGACTGTGGGGGAAACCGGAGCACCCGGAGGAAACCCACGCGGACACGGGGAGAACATGCAAACTCCGCACAGAAAGGCCCTCGCCGGCCACGGGGCTCGAACCCGGACCTTCTTGCTGTGAGGCGACAGCGCTAACCACTACACCACCGTGCCGCCCCACAAGTTCATAGGAATTGGAAAATTAAGTTCAGTGAACTTATATATTCAAGTGCTGATTGACGCCCCTTAGCCAATGCCACTGCGCATGCACACTTCACAAGTTCGAAAGTTTCAACGGTCGGGTGGAGTGAGAAGTCCGTGGAAACTGACACGAGACGTTGTATAGGAGTCTAGACTAAGCTTTCCTCAACAGAGGCCAGGGAATTCCCTCCTTGTATGTCGGTATTTGTTTCTGTTTGTGTAATAATAGGCAAAGTGAAGGAGAACTTAAGTGTTGAGAGGTTTGTGTTAACTAAAAAATGTAATGCACACTAAATCATTGTAAAAAAAAAATAGTCAAGCCAACTTAAAAATGTAACGCAACCGGCTGCCAAAGGATTTTGAGTAAACTCAACTTAGAACCATGATGTGCCAACTTGCTCTTCTAAGTTAATTGGCATTATTATTTCAATTTATGGGTGGCACGGTGGTGTAGTGGTTAGCACTGTCTCCTCACAGCAAGAAGGTCCAGGTTCGAGCCCCGTGGCCGGCGAGGGCCTTTCTGTGCGGAGTTTGCATGTTCTCCCCGTGTCCGCGTGGGTTTCCTCCGGGTGCTCCGGTTTCCCCCACAGTCCAAAGACATGCAGGTTAGGTTAACTGGTGACTCTAAATTGAGCGTAGGTGTGAATGTGAGTGTGAATGGTTGTCTGTGTCTATGTGTCAGCCCTGTGATGACCTGGCGACTTGTCCAGGGTGTACCCCGCCTTTCGCCCGTAGTCAGCTGGGATAGGCTCCAGCTTGCCTGCGACCCTGTAGAAGGATAAAGCAGCTAGAGATAATGAATGAATGAGATTTCAATTTATTTCAACTAAACAATTTGTTGGACCGAACTTCTAAAGGCAAGTCAAGTCGACTCGACATAAAATACTCTTCTCCGTGAACTTAAAAGACCATTTTGGGGTGTCGTGACTCAGGTGGATAAGGCGCCATACCATAAATCCGAGGACCTGGGTTCAATTCTGACCTGAGGTCATTTCCCAATCCCTCCCCATCTTTCTCCTACTCATTTCCTGTCTTTACACTGTCCTACCCAATAAAGGTGGAAAAAGCCCAAAAAAAAGAATAATTTAGGATAACTTAATGTTTTTTGTGCCAACTTGCTTTTCCAAGTTAATTGGAATGATTATTTCAATTTATTTCAACATCACAATTCGAATGCACTGAACTTGCTAAAAAAAGTAAGGTCAACATAAAATACTCATCTGTGTCGACTTAAAAGAGCAAGTCAGCACAACTATTTGGCCCGGAGTTGAGTTGACTCAAAATCCTTTGGCAGCAGGTTGCATTACATTTTTAAGTTGGCTTGACAATTTTTTTTTCAGTGCACCCCTGTATGGCAGTCTTGCAATTCTGCAAAAAGAGAATGTGCAAAATATGCAATGTAATGCTCTGAAATATATATACAGTATACAGTAGTACTGTAAACTTTCAATGATAAAACAGTACAGTAAATTAGACTGTACCTGTTCTCATGTCTGAATCTCCGGATTATGGTGGACACAGAGAATCGACTGATGTTTGGCTGGACTCTTTGGCCTGCCTCCCTCATGGTCATGCCATGCACCAGTACATGGTCTATGACGGTAGCCAGAATTTCATCAGAAATTGCCACTCTTCGTCTTCCTCTCCCTCCTCTTCCTCTGCCTCCTTCTTGTCCTCCACCTCTACCTCCTCTTACACGCACTCGTCCTCTGTGTCTCTGATCCATTGTTGTCATGAGCTTGCAGGACCAACCTGCTTGCAGTCTGAACTGGCTTATATTGGTTGTCATGTTGTCATGACATGATGAGAAACAAGTGTGACCAATTTTGAATCGTTGTGTTCAATGGATGACACATGTGTTTCATTTGTGTTCATATTTTGCCACTTGTTGTTACCATTATGCATCACAAGTGCATCACAGTGACAGCTGTGTTTAATAGCATGAGAATGTGTTTAGAGTTTTGCAAAAGGAAGGACTCATCTCATTATCTGTAGCCGCTTTATCCTGTTCTACAGGGTTGCAGGCAAGCTGGAGCCTATCCCAGCTGACTACGGGCGAAAGGCAGGGTACACCCTGGACAAGTCGCCAGGTCATCACAGGGCTGACACATAGACACAGACAACCATTCACACTCACATTCACACCTACGCTCAATTTAGAGTCACCAGTTAACCTAACCTGCATGTCTTTGGACTGTGGGGGAAACCGGAGCACCCGGAGGAAACCCACGCGGACACGGGGAGAACATGCAAACTCCGCACAGAAAGGCCCTTGCCGGCCACGGAGCTCGAACCCGGACCTTCTTGCTGTGAGGCAACAGCGCTAACCACTACACCACCATGCCACCCCAAAAGGAAGGACTGAGATCTGCAAATAATGTTTTACTAGGTGAAGATAGTTTATGGTTTTGTCAAAATGATGCTCAATTCAGTGAATGAATTTAAACAACTGAGCAATTGATTCACACATCAGGAATTAGTGTTTTAGCAATTCAGAAAAACTGTCAATGAAAGAAATTTCATTGGCAAAAAAATGCGACATTTATTTTCCTATTCTTCATCGATTTAAATATTCCTTTTGTTAAATTTAAATTTTAAAAAAATCTTTAAAGTTTAGAACAAATATAGTAGCCTGTTAACTAAAATATTCCTTTTATTAAAAAAAAGGTTAATAACAAATAGGCTTTGTCTTAATAAACTTCTATAAACTCTAGTACTACCTCTATTTGCTTCTCTTTTCTTCAACTTTCAGCATTCTGTAAAATGAGAGCTACAGTTTCTTGTTAAATCTATTTGTAGTCAATCACAAAACAGCTTTTTCCATTTTAGATCTGTGTTTTTGGTGTGTTTTCACAGAGCTTTGTTAGCACTGTGTTACTTCCATCTAGGGTGAAGTCACGTGTATTCCCATTATTGCATGTTATTCCGCACTCTGCTGTCTAAACAATGCAATTCAAAGCAAAGGAAATGCAAAGGAAAAACTAAAGAGATAATAGCCTGATAATAACCAGGATTAGGTTTTTTGTTGTGTTACTTTGACCGGGAGGCAAGGGGGCAAGGTATTGTTTTCAGTGGTGTTTCTTTCTTTCATTCTTTCTTTTTTTGTTGGCAACATTACGGGAAAACGGCTGGACCAATCTTCATGAAACTGTCAGGATAGATGGACATTGGTCTCAAATAGAACCCTCATCATTTTGAGGGTCATCCGGTCAAAGTCACTGAAAAGGTCAAAATCGGGGGTTTTTTCGTGATATCTTCCTTCATATGCTACATGATGGGGTATCTCTTATAGTTTTCTTTCAAACTTTCATTTGTTTGTTTGTTTGACTCTTAACAATCTAGCGTCTAGACAATTGCACCAATTGACTTCAAATTTTCAGGGTAGGTGGGCAATGGTCCATAGATTATCTGATTAAATTTTTGGGGTAATTGGCTCAAGGTGAAGGTCAAGGTCACCGGAAAGGTCAACCTTTCGGTCAAAATAACATATTTTCCATTATAACCCAAAAACAGTTGCCAATATACAGATGTTGACTATTATGAGCATATAGGAACTCCCATATGGCCTTTCATTTAGCACCATGGTCTTTGACCATGAGTGACCTTGAAAGGTCAAACTCAAGGTCACGGATTTTCAGAGGGCTTTAACTTGAAAACAGTTGATGGTAGATAGATATTTACCATTATCAACTTCTAGGAAGTGCCATATTGGCTTTCATTTGGCACCATGACCTATGGCCTTGAGTGACCTTGAAAGGTCAAACTGAAGGTCATTGATTTTCAAAGGGCTATAACTTTAAAATGGTTCATGAAAGCCAGATATTTACCATTATCAACATTTGAGAAGTGCCATATGGGCTTTCAGTTGCTGTCATGACCTTTGACCTTGCATGACTTTCAAATGTCAAACTCAAGGTCATGGATTTTTCATAGGACTATAATGTGATGGCTGATGATTGATAAATATTACCATTATCGATATAAAATAAGTGCTGCCGGGCAAGGTTTGTTTTGCCTGGCAACACTTGTTTTGTTTTTTTATTTCATTGATTTGAATCGCCATCAACTTGTATCATGATTTATCAACACATGATATATCGGTACATCCATACATTTGAATGTGCGTGTGTGTGTGTACATAAGAGACCACGTTTCAGATTAGAAAAGAAAACATAATGAAGGCTACTGGGTTTTGGTGCAAAATGAGGAAGCGAGTGTGACAGTCAAAGTGTCCAGAAGAACTGGGTCACTGTGGCTGGTTCTGTAAGATGCTCAGTAAAACCTACAGCTCATTTCCTTATAAAACTGCACTCACTGTACCTGATACGACTATTTTTTTTAAAGCAAAGGGTCGTCTCACACCAAATACTGACTTTGTTTCACTTATTATGGCTTACTGCTTACTGTTTATAGTATTTTTTTTTTAATGTTGAAACATTTCATTTCACTATTTTGAAGCCGTTTTTGGTCTCCAGCATTTCTTGACATGTGCCTAAGACTTTCTATATATATCAGGTGGATAGTACAGTGGTAATGCTCACTGACTACAACATGGGAGATGGGGGTTTGAATCCTGGTCGGGGCAAAACATCATCCAGTAAGGGTCCTTAGGCAAGACCCCTCATGATATATCAGCCTACCTCAGGAATGAGTGAAGACATAACTGATAGAGTCATACCGGCTCAGACGTCGCCCGGGTCAACAAGGTCTGCGTCAGTTGCTAGGGAACCAGGGCAAACTGATGAGAAATGGGCTACTGGAACAAGACATCAATGGACGAAGACAGAAAATACAGAATTGCTGGAATGCTACTATACAAGCAATCCCAGAGAGAGGGGATACATGCAGCGAATGTGGGACCATTGGATACTTCGAAACCCACAATCAAGGCTAACAAAGAAACAGCTATTAGCCCAGTGTTCCAACATCCGTAATCGAAATCTACTATCACAACTAGAGATTAATGAAATACAACAACAACGATGCTATGGCAAGGGGGAGCCAGGAAGACAGGTCAGTGGGGAGATGTCATCATCATCATCCCCACAACCAGAGATTGGGTACCAAGCCCTAACAGCCTCAACACAAAACTTCCTGAGAAGGAAGATCGTGACCCAACTGGAAACCTGGAGCCCCCGACGAATACCGAAGCTGAGTTGCCAAGTACCTTCAGAAGATCTACTAGTAGATGTGAATGCTGCTCTGAAGACAATCTCCACAAGAACCATCACTGAGACCAACAAGCTGATACACAGTACAGCTTGGAGATGCTTGGACACAAGGTGGGCTCGGGACATAACAAACAGTATCCACCATGGATTACTGAAAACAGCTGGGTCCTGGCGTACAACTACAAGGCGGTCTTGGACACTCTTCCCAGACGGCTGGGTGTACGCCAGGACCCAGCTGTTTTCGGTGACTCACAGGAGGACAGAGAGAGTCAGATTGCCATTGATCACCCTAACGGGCAATCCTTTGATCACTCTAATGACTCGCCGTTCACACCCAGCCTCCAGTGACCCATACCAACATGATGCCTCAGTGACACCTTAGATGAGCTCGAATTCTGATTCTGATCCAGGAGAGGATAAATATCTGATACTCCCTATTAGTCAGACAGAACTGAGGAAGCCTTTTGGACGAAAGGTGAAACGTTTTCAAGAATCTTCAAGCAAGTCCAGTTGCCCATTTCTACCACCCACAGTTTACTATGACCTGGATGATTGAGAATCTTCACAGACATTAATCATTAGTGATTAATTAAATTTTTGAAATGCTAAAAGTATATTAACATTATTCCTTGCTGTATATTTTTGAATGTATTGCTCAAAATATTGACTTGGTGTCAACCTGAAGGTTAAAAAAAATGGCACAAATACACATGCACTGCTAATGCAAAGGCTTTGGTGTAACTGGACTTGACATTGTAGTTGTAGTTAACAGTTGAATGTTATACAAATAGCTCTACTTTTTTGTCCTTTGGAGTGTTTCATCAGTGAGCACTGTGCATCAAATACAGGAATATTAAAAACTTTTAAACCACAGACAGCATATACTGCAGTATACTGTAATATTAGAATAACAGATGGCATATATAATAGAAATGTGCAAACCTTACTATGGAATAGTATCAGAAATATTATTGGAAATGACAGTTTGATTTTGAATCTCTGTGTAATCTGGATTGCTTAGAGCATGTTTACCATATAGATAGGATTTTTATGTACATTATCTAAGCAGAAAAGAGCAGGAGAACTGAACGAATATGAAAAAAAAGTTTGACAAAACTTTCACAATATTGTTTTTTTTTTTCGCAGTCTTCACATTGTGTGTGTGTGTGTGTGTGTGCTAGTTATTCTTATTTTCATAAAAGTTTATGTAAGCCAAAGGCAATAGAAACAATGAATACATAATGTCGAATAAATGATGGGTGGTGGATATTACACAATAGGTCAGCTACTTAGTTTGATTGCATCACGCAACAGTTTTAAAGTTACTGAAATATTGCAATCGAGACTCTTCCCTGCAAATAAAGAGACCTGTGGGTTTTAACGCCTCAGGAGCGGCTTATTGGCAGCTCCCTGTCATCATCTTGCTTTGGAAAGCAAGAAATATGGTCTCATATGAGCTGACACAAAAAAAAAAATGCCATGAGGTGCAGTATAGACAGTCACGCAGTGTGATTTTCACTTTAATTTTTTTTTTCGTTTGTTAGTTTTGTTTATGAGATCACACTGTTCACATTGATCACTGTCAGGTCTAGTAATCAGTCAGGTGATTATATAATTTTTTTTTTTTAAACTTTATTTAATGACTGTCTTTTTATTATGAGTAAATAATCAGCACATATAAATTTGCCCAACGAACAGTGCTGTCAGGTCACAGCTACCGTATTGGGATCCATGTCATATGAGAAGACAGATATAATAATGGAAACACCCAATGGGAGGATATAACGCAGAGGGATACAGCTATCGCTCTGTCCGTCCGTCTGTCCGCCCGTCCATCTGTCTGTCCGTCTGTAAACATTTTAGTTTCTGGAGCATAACTCAAAAACTATTAGGATTTTTTTTTTCACAAAACCTCAGTTATGTTAAGTGGCTACAGAAGTTGTGCCTTTTGACGTTTTGGGATTTCTGTGATTTTTATTTTTTCCGTATTTCCATGGCAACCAATTGAACTTCGGAAAATTTGGAGTGGGGTTTCATGTGGGGGCCGGGGGGATACATCATCTCCTGATGACTCTTGTTAGATCTCTCATAAGGATTACAGTAGAACCTTTTTTTTATTATTTCAGCCTTAGTTAGAAAAAAAAAGTTCTTCTCCAGTTCTTCAAGTGACGACAGGCATAGAAATCATTTCTCCATAAAATTTCAGAGTTCATCCTGGTGTTCATGAAATTATTTACCGCTCTGAATCAAAATCTCAGCGTTTCCAAATATGTGTGCAAACATCAATATTGGGGGGAAAAAAGCAAAAAATACAAAAAACTGTTCATAAAGGTCACAATCCTTCTGTAAGGCCATTCACACTCCTGTCAGGAGATTATGAGTTCCCGGTGATGCCATCACCATCTTGGAGTCAAGTCAGCAAAACTGGTCATGTTTCCAGGGCTAGAGAAATAGCAGACTGTACTGTATCTCTGCCGTCAGTGACACTAGCCAGTCACAGGAATCTGCTCATGTATGCAGAAGAGGGCAGATAGCACCTTTTTTTTTTCCTCCCTATGTTACAGTAACTAGACAGAATTGCGCTTGATAGGAATGACGTTATGAGAGCACATATACAGCTACAACCCCGATTCCAAAAAAGTTGGGACAAAGTACAAATTGTAAATAAAAACGGAATGCAGTAATTTACAAATCTCAAAAACTGATATTGTATTCACAATAGAACATAGACAGCATATAAAATGTCGAAAGTGAGACATTTTGAAATGTCATGCCAAATATTAGCTCATTTGAAATTTCATGACAGCAACACATCTCAAAAAAGTTGGGACAGGGGCAATAAGAGGCTGGAAAAGTTAAAGGTACAAAAAAGGAACAGCTGGAGGACCAAACTGCAACTCATTAGGTCAATTGGCAATAGGTCATTAACATGACTGGGTATAAAAAGAGCATCTTGGAGTGGCAGCGGCTCTCAGAAGTAAAGATGGGAAGAGGATCACCAATCCCCCTAATTCTGCGCCGACAAATAGTGGAGCAATATCAGAAAGGAGTTCGACAGTGTAAAACTGCAAAGAGTTTGAACATATCATCATCTACAGTGCATAATATCATCAAAAGATTCAGAGAATCTGGAAGAATCTCTGTGCATAAGGGTCAAGGCCGGAAAACCATACTGGGTGCCCGTGATCTTCGGGCCCTTAGACGGCACTGCATCACATACAGGCATGCTTCTGTATTGGAAATCACAAAATGGGCTCAGGAATATTTCTAGAGAACATTATCTGTGAACACAATTCACCGTGCCATCCGCCGTTGCCAGCTAAAACTCTATAGTTCAAAGAAGAAGCCGTATCTAAACATGATCCAGAAGCGCAGACGTCTTCTCTGGGCCAAGGCTCATTTAAAATGGACTGTGGCAAAGTGGAAAACTGTTCTGTGGTCAGACGAATCAAAATTTGAAGTTCTTTATGGAAATCAGGGACGTCGTGTCATTCGGACTAAAGAGGAGAAGGACGACCCAAGTTGTCATCAGCGCTCAGTTCAGAAGCCTGCATCTCTGATGGTATGGGGTTGCATTAGTGCGTGTGGCATGGGCAGCTTACACATCTGGAAAGACACCATCAATGCTGAAAGGTATATCCAGGTTCTAGAGCAACATATGCTCCCATCCAGACGACGTCTCTTTCAGGGAAGACCTTGCATTTTCCAACATGACAATGCCAAACCACATACTGCATCAATTACAGCATCATGGCTGCGTAGAAGAAGGGTCCGGGTACTGAACTGGCCAGCCTGCAGTCCAGATCTTTCACCCATAGAAAACATTTGGCGCGTCATAAAACGGAAGATACGACAAAAAAGACCTAAGACAGTTGAGCAACTAGAATCCTACATTAGACAAGAATGGGTTAACATTCCTATCCCTAAACTTGAGCAACTTGTCTCCTCAGTCCCCAGACGTTTACAGACTGTTGTAAAGAGAAAAGGGGATGTCTCACAGTGGTAAACATGGCCTTGTCCCAACTTTTTTGAGATGTGTTGTTGTCATGAAATTTAAAATCACCTAATTTTTCTCTTTAAATGATACATTTTCTCAGTTTAAACATTTGATATGTCATCTATGTTCTATTCTGAATAAAATATGGAATTTTGAAACTTCCACATCTTTGCATTCCATTTTTATTTACAATTTGTACTTTGTCCCAACTTTTTTGGAATCGGGGTTGTATATGAAAAACTAAGAGATGATTTTTATGGTGACCACCATTAAAAGTGGTCGATTATTTTTTTTTTTTTCCCATAGCTATACCGGTAGATGCTTACCCTTATCAAAAAGAAGTAGACTTCAAGTTCATTTTATTAAGTATACTTAAGTAAAGTTAAAGTATATTTCCTTAAGTATACGTTTGTGTACCAAGTATCCTGATATCAGTGTACTTACAGTATACTTGTAAGTAAACTAATGTAATACTTCCTGGGACTAAATTGGCCCACTTTTAGTTTATAAAAAGTACACTTTAAGTCTAAGAGAAGTAAAGTTTGAGTATACAACTAGTATTTTTTATTTTGTACTGCAGGTATACCACAAGTAAACTTATATACTAGTAGTTTACTAGTTCTATACTTGTAGTCCACTCTTTAGTTAACAAAAGCATACTTCATAGTGTACTGGAAATTTACGATGAGTTTACTTGTTTTATACTTCTAGTCCACTTTTTAGTTTACTAAAGTATACGATACTTTATAGCATATTGGAAATATACTATTAGTTACTGGTTATATGCATCTAAAAACAATAATTAAACTATACTGGTGTGGCTCGACTATACGGAGTGCTTGTAAGTTGTCCGTGATGCTGAGTTGAACACCGTGGCAACAGTAATGTGTCACAGTGGCCATATATCTTTTGGATATTAGGGGGTTTTGTTTTGTTTGTGACAGGGTTTTGAACGGTTCATGAAGCAACACTTTTGTCCACATTAGACAGTGTGTGGTTGTGTAATATGGCTTCATGTTGCTTGGCCATTGTACAAACATTCAGAGCGACTGCTGACCTAATAACTCGCACATGATGGCTGTCTATACCATTACAGATCCATCATGTTTAACAGCTGTGGACATTGCGGAAAACTCTGATGACATGGTTTTCTCTTAATGGAAATGACACCAGATGTTGCCTTATCAGACCATATTACGTACGTTTCCTGCTCCTGAGGGTTCCAGGTTTTGTGCAGGTTTCTGCGCTGTATGTGTTGGTCTTTGATGCAAGTGGTTTTAAAGGGTAAGGGAGTGAGAAATGCACCTGCAAATCAAACGCGACTCTTTGGCCTCTTTGGAAATTTGCTGTTTACCTCATGGTGCTTTGACAGCTGACATATAAAAACGCTGATTGTAAGCGTATGGCCGTATGGTATAAATTAGCATTTAACCTCATATGACTCACCTACAGAGCTGTATATGCAGCTGTGATAGTAGTTTTTACAGATCAAGACTTTTTAGTCCTTTTTGAATGAATGAATGAATGAATGAATGAATGAACTTATTTTTATTTCGAACATGTATAAAAAAATGTATGTAACTATTTGTACATACAAAAGAAAGAAAACGAGAAATTGACAAAAAATAAATAAAATACATAAAGAGCTAAGACATTACAAAACACCGCACATTGTTCGAAAAAGGAGTGGGAAGAAGTACAATGCTTTTTTTAATTTCCCACCCCTTTTTAACTACCCTGAAATCCAAACTACATTAATACACCTATAAAAATATATACCATATATACACTTCATGAATATCTATATAAATATATAATTACAAAAATAAATATATACATACCATATATATACACTTCATAAATATCTATATAAATATTTAATTAGGGGCGGCACGGTGGTGTAGTGGTTAGCGCTGTCGCCTCACAGCAAGAAGGTCCTGGGTTCGAGCCCCGGGGCCGGCGAGGGCCTTTCTGTGCGGAGTTTGCATGTTCTCCCCGTGTCCGCGTAGGTTTCCTCCGGGTGCTCCGGTTTCCCCCACAGTCCAAAGACATGCAGGTTAGGTTAACTGGTGACTCTAAATTGACCGTAGGTGTGAATGTGAGTGTGAATGGTTGTCTGTGTCTATGTGTCAGCCCTGTGATGACCTGGTGACTTGTCCAGGGTGTACCCCGCCTTTCACCAGTAGTCAGCTGGGATAGGCTCCAGCTTGCCTGCGACCCTGTAGAAGGATAAAGCGGCTAGAGATAATGAGATGAGATATTTAATTACAAAAATAAATATATACTACATACCATATATACACTTCATAAATATCTATATAAATATATAATTACAAAAATATATATGTACTATATACCATATATACACTTCATAAATATCTATATAAATATATAATTAAAAAAATAAATATCTACTACATACCTATCCCTGTAAATATGAAGATATAAACTATCCCCATGAATAAATATATACCATATACTAAGTTAGTTCTAATATAAGAATCAACCCTATTCTATTTATCCCTCATTATCCTCTGTTAACTTATGGCCCTTTTCCACTACCCTTTATCAGCTCACTTCAGCTCGCTTCAGCTCACTTCAGCCCGACACGGCTCGCGTTTCGACTATCTAAGAACAGCACGACTCAGCTCGCTTCAGCCCTGCTCAGCCCCCAAAACTCGCACGGTTTTGGAGTGGGGCTGAAGCGAGCCAAACCGAGCTGAGTGGGGCTAGGGGCGTGAGGAGACACTCCCCTGTGCACTGATTGGTGAGGAGGAGTGTCCTCACACGCCCCGCGAGCACGCTGGGATCTGTAAACACCGTAAACCCGGAAGAAGAAGAATTGCGAGAATTTCTGAAGCCTTATGCGCCTCGCCTCATCTATACGCTCTTGCCAGTATCTGTTGGCGTTGTCGGCGACAACAAGCCACAGCACCAAGACCAACAGCACTAACGACTCCATGTCCTCCATGTTTATTGTTTACTCTCCGGGTCGTGAGACTACCGCTTAAAAGCTCACTGATGTCACTGTTTGCGCTGCCTAACGACATCACCTGATGTCCACCCACTTTCGCTAACTCCACCCAGTGTGTCCACCCACTTCCAGCCAGCACGGTTCAGCGCGGTTGTAGTCGAAATGCAACTCCAACAGCCCCACTCAGCTCAACTCAGCCCAACTCAGCACGGCACGGCTCAGCCCGACTCAGCCGCGTTGGTAGTGGAAAAGCGGCAATACTTCCTCTTCTATATACTTGTTTAAAAAAATTGTTTGTACCTTTTTTTAAATATATTTATATTTTTATTGATATTTTTCATGTGATATTTTTGTTAGTCCTGGGTTATAGGATCGACTCTATAGCACAGGAGAGTGTGTTTGTGCAGCTAAGCTAGAATGCACCTTAGAAGGCTTTCTGGAATTGTGCCTCCCAGGATGCTATGATTATTATTTACTTGCAATTAAACAGGCTATGCAATGTACATTCTGTTTGCTTTTGTCCATTCAGCACATCTTCAGTGTGTAAAGCCATCGCGCCCATGAAGATAATCACAACCACATTAAAGCTAAAGCCCACTGCGGCATGAAGAGATATGGGTCTGTCTCAGAAACTGGGTGCTGTGGGGGTACCCCATTAAATATACTCACAGTCAGTAAACTATACGGTTTTGAATGGTGATGTTTATTTTAACTTGAAATAAAATGATGAAAGAAATAATACAGATAAAACTAAACCTTTGATGTGAATACTCTATTCAGAATTTGGCAAAAATTCTGCAAATTTGTGGAAAAATGGCGGCTTGATCTGGGACATGATAAATGGTTGACTACATCGCGTTCCCTTAAAAAGGTTGTCGTCCACTGAAAAGTCTACAGTTATCACTAATTGTATTTTAAGTTGTAACTTTATACACCTAAGGATTGGTGCGCTCACAGAATAATCATAACCGTAATAAAACATCATGCAAAATATTTGATCACCGTTGTAACTCCATTTTCCGCAAACCCAAAACCAATACGATCGTGTGTTTTGATCTAAACGGAAAGCCTCAGGGTCAAGGTCACGACCTCACCAAAAGTAGTAAATTAAAATCACTACGCCATATAAAAATTTAGTTATAAATCTGCGATTTTGTTTTTTAAAACGAAAGCTGAAAGTTAGGTATAGAATATGTTTCTTACAGAATATGTTACGATGGTAGCTGGTCTTGTATGAATTTCTGAGCTATAAAATGAGTTGTGGTCTATTTTTTACCGTAGCGTGTTATTTGTGTGCGGGGAAGGACATACGTTAACAATTTGCATGTGTAGAATGGAATTTTCCACTCCAACAGTTAGAAGTTGATCGTGCTTCCATTTGCGGTCTTTCTGTTACGCGGGTGATCTGTTCGGACGTTATCACTGAAAAGGTGAGTTTTTATAGTTTTATTTTGTTTTAGTCTTGCAGTATAAGGCAATAGAATGCTTCTTTTTCATCTGACTTTCATATTTCATAGTGTTTGCATACTTTTGGCCAATATTTTGCAGCCATGGTCAATTTAGATCGAACTTTTGATAGAATCTACGGCCAGTCATTTTGCCCCGCCCCTGCTCCGTCAGTGATGTCCCGTTGCTTGCACGCTGCAGCAGAGACCCGCGCGACCTTCAGCCGGTACAGTCGCTGTTCTTTTACCACCGCCGTTATTCTCATCTTTCCGGTGTGTTCTTGATTTTTCCATTGTGTCCTATTTCGCCATATCAAATACCCAAACTGTATCATATTATTCATATTTAAGTGAATAATCAATTCAGTCATCATAACTTGGCATTTTTAACCCAAGCAGTCAAAAAGAGGAAATTTATTCAATATTTTCACTCATCTGTGAAGGAGGGGCTTTAATTCTTCATGATGGAGTTATTTTATATGAAAATCAATTTTACAAAAGCATTTGAATTGTGATCAAAAAAATGTTCCACAGTGGAGGCCAGGTAAAGCAAGATACTATCTTCATTCTTATTAAACATGACAAAAGAAACATTGAGTGTTAGGTAAATGCAAAAAAAAATATTAAAATTAGAAAATTTATTTTTTTGACCATAATGTCCCAAATGAGAGACCAGTTTCTGAGACGGACCCATATACAGGGATACTGCATGTAGCAGAATATATATCTCTATATATTTAACAGTTATTCCATGAAATTGAGTCGGCTATAAGCCATATGCAATGAGAATGAGTGGAATAACTTTTATTCTATCCACATTCACTGGATTTTGAGAAACAGAGCATTTTTATTTTTATTTTTTTGCAAAGTCCATAAATAAAAACTTTATATAAAACGTCTGACAAAATAATTTCCACTTAGAATGTAAACAAACTGGCGAAATGACAGTTGCAATTTGGGAAAAATGTGATGATAATAATTCTTGAAAAAAAAAAAGATACATTCTTACCATCACATACTTTTATTCCATATTTTGTTGCTTTTTTTGTACAACCCCGATTCCAAAAAAGTTGGGACAAAGTACAAATTGTAAATAAAAACGGAATGCAATAATTTACAAATTTCAAAAACTGATATTGTATTCACAATAGAACATAGACAACATATCAGATGTCGAAAGTGAGACATTTTGAAATTTCATGCCAAATATTGGCTCATTTGAAATTTCATGACAGCAACACATCTCAAAAAAGTTGGGACAGGGGCAATAAGAGGCTGGAAAAGTTAAAGGTACAAAAAAGGAACAGCTGGAGGACCAAACTGCAACTCATTAGGTCAATTGGCAATAGGTCATTAACATGACTGGGTATAAAAAGAGCATCTTGGAGTGGCAGCGGCTCTCAGAAGTAAAGATGGGAAGAGGATCACCAATCCCCCTAATTCTGCGCCGACAAATAGTGGAGCAATATCAGAAAGGAGTTCGACAGTGTAAAATTGCAAAGAGTTTGAACATATCATCATCTACAGTGCATAATATCATCAAAAGATTCAGAGAATCTGGAAGAATCTCTGTGCGTAAGGGTCAAGGCCGGAAAACCATACTGGGTGCCCGTGATCTTCGGGCCCTTAGACGGCACTGCATCACATACAGGCATGCTTCTGTATTGTAAATCACAAAATGGGCTCAGGAATATTTCCAGAGAACATTATCTGTGAACACAATTCACCGTGCCATCCGCCGTTGTCAGCTAAAAGTCTGTAGTTCAAAGAAGAAGCCGTATCTAAACATGATCCAGAAGCGCAGACGTCTTCTCTGGGCCAAGGCTCATTTAAAATGGACTGTGGCAAAGTGGAAAACTGTTCTGTGGTCAGACGAATCAAAATGTGAAGTTCTTTATGGAAATCAGGGACGCCGTGTCATTCGGACTAAAGAGGAGAAGGACGACCCAAGTTGTTATCAGCATTCAGTTCAGAAGCCTGCGTCTCTGATGGTATGGGGTTGCATTAGTGCGTGTGGCATGGGCAGCTTACACATCTGGAAAGACACCATCAATGCTGAAAGGTATATCCAGGTTCTAGAGCAACATATGCTCCCATCCAGACGACGTCTCTTTCAGGGAAGACCTTGCATTTTCCAACATGACAATGCCAAACCACATACTGCATCAATTACAGCATCATGGCTGCGTAGAAGAAGGGTCCGGGTACTGAACTGGCCAGCCTGCAGTCCAGATCTTTCACCCATAGAAAACATTTGGCGCATCATAAAACGGAAGATACAACAAAAAAGACCTAAGACAGTTGAGCAACTAGAATCCTACATTAGACAAGAATGGGTTAACATTCCTATCCCTAAACTTGAGCAACTTGTCTCCTCAGTCCCCAGACGTTTACAGACTGTTGTAAAGAGAAAAGGGGATATCTCACAGTGGTAAACATGGCCTTGTCCCAACTTTTTTGAGATGTGTTGTTGTCATGAAATTTAAAATCACCTAATTTTTCTCTTTAAATGATACATTTTGTCAGTTTAAACATTTGATATGTCATCTATGTTCTATTCTGAATAAAATATGGAATTTTGAAACTTCCACATCATTGCATTCTGTTTTTATTTACAATTTGTACTTTGTCCCAACTTTTTTGGAATCGGGGTTGTATTTTGGGGGTTTTATTTTAGAGTTTTTATTTCGTCCTAGGTTGGTTCAGTAACACGGTTTGCCATTTTCTTTTCTTTTTTGTGGCAGATGACAAACCAACTTAAAGGTGCATTACCGCCACCGACTGGAGTGTGGAACAGGAGATGTTTGGGGGGGGCACACACTATATTCTTTTATTTAGCTATTTCTGTTTCTTTTAAATACTTGATAACAAAGTGATATATCTGACTTGATGCGTTCCACCATTTTGTTTTTCTCTACTCACAGTATATGAGTTGATATCCTAGCAGTAGAGTAGCCAATCAGAGCGCAGGATTGCTCTATCCAGTGAATGTGGATAGAATATATATTTAAAATTTTATGTTTAATGGTTTTATTTTTATCTTTTTAGGTATAGAAATGTGATTCACATTAAAATACAGTTCAATTGTTTTCCTTTATTTTTTAAAATTACTTTTAGGTCTTTGACTCCATAAGCATTGCTGTTATGACATTTAGCCCAGTGTTTCATCCAGGCTAATATATACAGGGTGTTTCAAAAAATTTGATATCGTTTCACAATCTGATAACTTTGTCAATTCTCTTTCAATTGACCTCAAATTTTAACAGCATGTGTAGAAACAGGTCAAAATTTTATGCTTAATGTTTTTTTTTTTAATCTTTTTAGGTATAGAAATGCCATTCACTGGAAAAAAAAAAAAGAAAAGGCGTTTTGTGTGTTAGAGTACGCTCAAACACAGTCGAACAAGATTGTGTAGCATGCATTTATGAGAGAATTCTCTAAAAATGCACCAACCGCAATGCAGATTTGGACACGGCACAAAAAGTTCAAAGAGGAAGGCCGTGTGTGTATGCAGGGCGAAAGGATCTGGACGACTACCAGCATCGGAAGAGACGGTCGAGCGAGCGGGTTCGCGAATATTGAAAATTTGTGAAATTGTTCATGGAATCCACATACCTTTGAATTTCTCATTCAAATTTTGAGGAATAAATCTTATATTGCTCAACATTAAGCCTGTTCAGTTTATATATAGATAGAGAGAGAGAGAGAGAGAGAGAGTTGTATTGCTTATCTTATAGAGATTTTCATTATATATGGACACTTAGCCTTAAAGATATTTTGCTACTCACTTGAGACACTTCATCACTTCTACTTACAGTAACAGTGAGAAATCTATGACATCATGAGACTCGGCATTAAGTTAATGAGTGTCATTAAAGCAAACACTAAGAAGGGATTCCACCAGCAGATACAAGAAAAAAAGATATCCGTCTGCCTGCAAGCGATTCATCAGGCTTTGTTCCACCCATATTTAGTGCTGCAGTAGCTTGCTTAAGTATTCACCCCCCTGAACTTTTTGACATATTTGGAAAATATTCGAGTGGACAAAATTATTTAGAAATTAAAAGCATAAAGGTTAAACCCATTCCTTAGTTCTGGTGCAGCCAGTTGCTATCAGAAGTCACAAAATTAGTTGAATGGAGTCAACCTGTGTATAACTAAAGTGTTATCTGATCTCAGTATAAGTTGGATATCAAAAGACTAACATGTGCTCCAGCTGAGACAAAGCCGAGTACTGTATATTGTTTAACCTCCTAGGGCTTAGCGGTCACATGCGTGGACAGCACTTTATGGAAATTCGGAACAAGAATCCACATATGTGGACATACTTTTTCTCTAAAAGTACATCTTATCAAAAGATGATGCTTAGTTTTTATTCTAATCAGGTTCTAATAAGCCCAAATAGCAAAGAGAAATAAAAAATGCATGTAAAAAAAAACAGCTTGGGCCTTAGGAGGTTAAAGCTGTTGGTTATGTTACATCATAGGGCAGCTGGACACGCTTAGAGGAGAGCTCTAAACACCCTGTTTTAGCCCTTATGTAGATTCTAATATAGGATAGAGGACAGAGCTCCAGATAGGCCTGTCACAATAACTCCTTTTGTTGGACGGTATAATGTTTATCATTTTAAGAGCATTTTATGCCACTGATATAAGGAAAATATAATAGCCTAGTGATGCATGTACACCCTTTCAAAGAGCTATGAACTTTTAATTCCTGAGAAGAAATCTCGATGTATGTTTTCTTTGGCAATTCACACTGCCTGTGAATTCACATTTGCAGCATTTTTAAAAGCTGTTGGTTTTTTTTTTTCAAACGTATTGAATGGTTCAATCTCTTTGGCTATATACAGTTGTGGTCAGAAGTTTACATACAGTGACATGACTGTCATCTTGGATATGAATGTCATGGCAATGTTTGGACTTTCAGTAATTTATTTGAACTGTTCTTTTTCTGTGGCAGAATGATTGTACAGCATCCATCTTTAATTAAAAAAATGAAAATTTGGTGCACAAGTTTTAATTTTCTTTGGGTTTTCTGAAATCAACATGATTTCATGATTGACTACAGCGAGTAGCTTCTCTGTGCCTTCATAAAAAGGGTTTGTTTACAGCACTCATTGGATTGACCAACACACAATACAATGGGAAAGTCCAAGTAGCTCAGTGCAGATCTGAGAAAGAGGATCGCAGATATACACAACTCCGGTATGCCTCTTGAAGCCATTTCGAAACAACTGCAAATTCCAAGATCAGTTCAAACAACTGAATCCAAGTTATTGTAAGGTGTCGTCACTTTGCCAAGCCACTTTGCTTCAAAAAAACCCTAACTGTCACCCTCAGCTGAAAAGAAATTGGTTTGAATGGTCAGGAACAACGTGGGAACCACCATGGCACAGCCCTGCCATGAACTGGAAGCTGATGGATCACTGTCTGCACTTCAGATCACCATGGACTAAAAGGCTGCTATCCAAGAAATAACCCCCTGCTCCAAAACTGACACCTTCAAGCTTAACTAAAGTTTGAAGCTGACCACATGGACAAAGAAAAAAAGCCTTCTGGAGGAAAGCTGTATGGTCAGACGAAATTGAGTTGTTTGACCACAGTGACCACGATGTACAGAGGGACGCTGTACCAGCTGGTGGTGGTGGTAGGATCATCATGCTCTGGGGCTGTTTTACTGCCAGTGGAACTGGTTCAGTGCACAAAGTGAATGGAATAATGAAGGAGGAGGACTACCTCAGAATTCTTCAGCATAAACCATCAGAAACTTGAACACGACTTGGGACTTACAACAGGACAATAAACCCAAACACGCATCAGAGCTGGTTGTGGAGGATAAAGCAGGCTAACATTAAGCTTAAAACAAGTCCTGACTTCAACCCTATTGAAAATATATGGATCGTGCTTATACGTCGAGTCCATGCCAAGAAAAAAAAAATTAATTGAACTCTACCAGTTCTACCATGAAGAGTCGTGAAATATCCAACCAGAATTCTGCCAGAAGCTTGTTCATGGTAAACAAAAATGCTTGGTCAAGGTGAATCTTGCAAAGAGACATTTTACCCAAATATTCGGTGTGCTGTATGTAAAATTTTGACACTGTATGTATAATTTTGACCCTGGGTTGATTTCAGAAAACCCAAAGAAAATTAAAACTTGTGCACCAAATTCTAGTGTTTTTTTTTTAAAGATGCATGCTGTAGGCGGCACGGTGGTGTAGTGGTTAGTGCTGTCACCTCACAGCAAGAAGGTCCGGGTTCGAGCCCCGTGGCTGGCGAGGGCCTTTCTGTGCGGAGTTTGCATGTTCTCCCCGTGTCCGCATGGGTTTCCTCTGGGTGCTCCGGTTTCCCCCACAGTCCAAAGACATGCAGGTTAGGTTAACCGGTGACTCTAAATTGACCGTAGGTGTGAATGTGAGTGTGAATGGTTGTCTGTGTCTATGTGTCAGCCCTGCGATGACCTGGCGACTTGTCCAGGGTGTACCCCGCCTTTCGCCCGTAGTCAGCTGGGATAGGCTCCAGCTTGCCTGCGACCCTGTAGAACAGGATAAAGCAGCTACAGATAATGAGATGAGATGCATGTACATTCTGCCACAGAAAAAGAACCGTTCAAAGAAATTACTGAAAGCCCAAATATTGCCATGACATTCATGTCACTGTATGTAAACTTCTGACCACAACTGTAGTTACACTATCTGTGAGCGACTTACGCTTCACCTTTCGCTGTCTGCTCTGTGTGTGGAGGAGCTGCCCGAGCCACACCTTCAACACAGAGAGCAGAGGAGAGGACGGAAACAGCAGCATGACTGAATAAAATGTTGGTGACATTCATTCTTATGTCAACAAACACGTATGTAAGCACAATGGGAATAATCGAGGTCAGTAAAAATGATCGAGTTCATGTCCATATATCGTATAACAACGTAATTATCGTGACAGGCCTGCTATCAGTAGCATCAGCTTTATGACAGATTATAAAAAAAAAAGTCTTCAAGACTTTCAAATACAAGAGATTTAAATGATCTGGATGACTGCAAAACATCGCATTGTGGTCAGCTTTTTCAAGTTCTGTTTGTGGGAAGGTTTGTAAAAGATATTCCGTAGACGGTTTCCTACCGTGTTTAAAACAATACAGCTGGGAGTATTACAATAATTTGGTAATTAGGAAAAGATAATGTTTTTATGTGTTTTGCAGCAATTGAAGGTTAATTAATTGGCATGTTTAATGACTGTGGAATTTTGCTTTATTTTCGTAAATGCACTCTATAGCCAAAAGTATTTGGACACCTGACCATCACACCTATATGTGGGGACATCCCCAAACCTTGTCACAAAATTGGAAGCACACAATTGTCCAGAATGTCTTTATACGCCATATAATTAAGATTTCCCTTGACTGCCACTAAGCAACCCCAAACTGTTCCAGCATGGCAATAATGCTGTGCATAAAATGAGGTCTGTCAAGACATGGTTGAAGTGGAAGAACCCAAGTGTCCTGGACAGAGCCATGACCTCAACCCCACTGAACACCTTTGGGATGAACTGGAACACTGACTGCACCGCAGACCTCCTCATCAACATCAGTGCCTGACCTCACTAATACTCTTATGGCTGAATCAGCAAATCCCCACAGCCACGCCCCAAAACCTAGTCGAAAGCCTTACCAGAAGAGTGGAAGTTATTATAACAGCAAAGGGAACTAAATCCGGAATGGGATGTTCAACAAGAACAAGTGGAGATGATTGGTCAGGTGTCCACATAGTACACTTTATAGTGTATTTAAACACATAGCATTCTGATCCTTTTTTTTCCTTCCTTCTGCCTCCTGTCCTTAGGTAACTACTCGAGACATCCCTATGGAGGAATGACCAATGCTAACTGCGGTGGTCTGGGGCCTGGCATGAGCAACAGCCTGGGCATGAATGCCAGCAGCCCCATGCACGGACAAGGACCAGGACAACCCATGTCAATGGGCCGTGCCCCAGGACCTGCTGGCAGTCGAGTCTACCTAGGTGGTGGGAACAGCATGGCACCCACTTCTCCCAGCATGCCACAGTCCGCTGGTCCAGGGATGGGGCCTCCTGCAGGAAATGTGAATCGGAAAGCTATAGATGGTCCAATGGCAACAATGCATCCAACAGGCAACTCTGCACAGGGCAGGTGAGACTGTTACAAGTATGTGTTAGTCATACTGAAAGACAATCCTGTGAGAAAAGCTTACAGGCATTTAGGGCAAAGTGACAAAGAAAACCATCTTGGAGTTCATACAGATGCTTGAAAGTCCTAAGAATTCTTACTTTATGTAGTTTCCAATGAGATTTGGATGATTTTAAAGGTCCACTGTGTAGGATTGAGGGGGATCAATTCACAGAAATGGAATATATCCATCCATCCATCCATCCATCCATCCATCCATCCATCCATCCATCCGTCCGTCCATTATCCGTAAATGCTTATCCTGTGCAGGGCCGCGGGTTGCGGGCAAACTGGAGCGTATCCCAGCTGACTATGGGTGAGAAGCAGGGTCCACCCTGGACAAGTCGCCAGATCATCACAGGGTTGACACATAGAGACAAACAACCATTCACACTCACGATGAATTTAGAACAACCAGTTAGCCTAACCTGCATGTCTTTGGACTGTGGGGGAAACCGGAGCACATGGAGGAAACCCACGCAGACATGGGGAGAACATGCAAACTCCGCACAGAAAGGCCCTTGTTGGCCACTGGACTCAAACCCAGAACCTTCTTGCTGCGAAGCGACAGTGCTAACCACTACACCAGCATGCCACGAGAAATGGAACATAGTATTCATAAATATGTTTTCATTAGTATTTAATTAGGGGCAGCATGGTGGTGTAGTGGTTAGCACGGTCGACTCACAGCAAGAAGGTTCTGGGTTCAAGTCCAGTGGCTGACGAGGGCCTTTCTGTGTGGAGTTTGCATGTTCTCCCCGTGTCCGCGTGGGTTTCCTCCGGGTGCTCCGGTTTCCCCCACAGTCCAAAGACATGCAGGTTAGGTTAACTGGTGACTCTAAATTGACCGTAGGTGTGAATGTGAGTGTGAATGGTTGTCTGTGTCTATGTGTCAGCCCTGTGATGACCTGGCGACTTGTCCAGGGTGTACCCCGCCTCTCGCCCGTAGTCAGCTGGAATAGGCTCCAGCTTGTCCGCGACCCTACACAGGATAAGCAGTTCTGGATAATGGATGGATAGTATCTAATTACCCATAACTACAAATCATTGTGTTTTCGTAAGCTTAGATTGAGCCCTTTATATCTTCATAGGATGTCGGTCCACTTCCACAGAGCCACCATGTTGTGCCAATACAGTAGCCCAGAATGGACAAATTTCTAGAGAGCGTCTTCCACATTTTACGTTTTTATAAGTGGCAGTGTGAATCAGGAAGGAAGCACTAGAAGAAAGACGAAGAAGAAGAAGAACGGAAGACAAAGAAGAAAGACATTTTGAAAATTGGAGGATCATACTTATTATTTAGCACAAGAAAAAACAAGGGAGTGTGAGTGTAAGTATTGGAAGTACGCTATGTGCACCTGAGAGCCACTGTACATTCTGGAAAGGGAGGGGTTGGGGGCATTTAGTTGGTTGTAATCAAATGAATCTTACAAAGTGGATCTTTAACGAAAATGCTGTAGAATGCTTGTTTCTTACAGGATAAAGCAACAAAATGGCATTCAGTAGAAGTTGTAATTTTTTTTCTGTGAAAAACGGCAATACAATTTTTACATTTTTAGTTTGATTTGAAACATAATATTAAATACAAATCATATATGCTTATGCAAATTGATACAACATTTATTTATACAAGGGGTTCCAATAATTGTGGAGGGCACTGTACGCCCATATATATATATATATATATATATATATATATATATATATATATATATATATATATATATATATATATGAGTGATTCCACGCTTATGGGTACTGAAATGGGGACATGAACTTATTTTTAAAAATTCACCTAAAACCATTTCTTTTTTTACCATCAGGTCACAAAACATTTAATCTTTAATGAATGATATGTTAAAAGATAACTTTAATTTTCTGAGATGTAATAAAAACATATTTATATGCCAAAGTCAGAACGTAACAGAAGTGTTGTGGACATATATATTCTCAATTTTAACAATGTAGAATTACTTTTTGAAGCATAGGAAGGTGATGTTTTAGCAAATATAATTAATAAACATGTGTAGTAGAATAAACATACACATTCTTTCAATAAGATTAACATGGTATATAGCTAGATTGTAATTAATTTGTAACAGACGCGAGATGGACAATCGTAACAGAAGTAATGTAACAGACATCATTTTGGAACTCATAGGCTTGACTTTGGCATATAAATATGTTTTTATTACATCTCAGAAAATTAAAGTTATCTTTTAACATATCATTCATTAAAGATTACATGTTTTGTGACCTGATGGTAAAAAAAAGAAATGGTTTTAGGTGAATAAGTTCATGTCCCCATTTCAGTACCCATAAGCGTGGAATCACTCATATATATATATATATATATATATATATATATATATATATATATATATATATATATATATATATGGGCGTACAGTGCCCTCCACAATTATTGGAACCCCTTGTACAACAAGGGTTTGAAAAAAATCCACCTGTTGGTGAAGTCGCTTCATCTCACACTGAAAAATGAGACAAATCCAACCTTTAATTGAACTAAATTTATTCAGATAAAAACAAATCCCTCATCAAGAAATAATTATTTTCAACAAAAACGCATGTGCCACTATTATTGGCACCTCTGTATTTAATAATTTGTATAACCTCCATTTGGCAGTCAAACAGCACTGAGTCTCTTCGCTAACATTTTATAAGTTTGGAGATACAGAGCAGGGCATCTGAGCCCATTCCTCTTTAAACAATCTCTCCAGATCATCCAGGGTTCAAGGCCCTCTCTTGTACTCGCTCCTCTTCAGCTCAGCCCACAGGTTTTCGATGCGGTTCAGGTCAGGGGACTGAGATGGCCAGGGCAGAAGTTTGATTCTGTGCCCAGTGAACCATTTTTGTGTTGATTTGGACATTATGCTTCAGATCATTTGTATTGCTGGAAGATCCAATGACGACCCGGTTTTAGTTTCCTGGCAGATTTTGATTTAAAATGTCCTGGGTTTTCATGGAGTCCATGATGCCATGTACCCTAACAAGTTTTCCAGGTTCGCCTCTCTTACCATCCTCCTAACTGTACATGGGGGCAAAATAAACTTGGGTCCTCTTCCAGGCAAATTTGTAACAGCTCCATTTGGTGTCCACTTATTATTATTATTATTAGTAGTAGTAGTAGTAGTAGTATTGCCCTAACAGAAGAAATGGACATTTTCAGGTGAATATCTATTTTTAATAACTGTTCCCTGACTTATGAAGGTCAACACACTTCTCCCTCATTCAGTTTGTATGTTCTCTTATCTTTCCCATGTTGTTGGATGACTAAGGGAATTAGGCCTCTGTGTCGTCTCATATTTGTTCCCCAGTTAATCAGGAAGTTGTTATTTACAGCTTGAAAGTTCCTACCCACTCCAGTCAACTCAAAAATACTGTACAATTTAAACAGGAAACATGCTTCAGTTACATTGTATTCAATGTAATTTCCAGGGGCGCCAATAATAGTGGCACATGTGTTTTTGTTGAAAATAATAATTTCTTGATGAGGAACTTGTTTTTCTCTGAATAAATTTAGTTCAATTAAAGGTAGACTCCCTTCCAGATTTTTCAAGTGTAGGTCATAAAAAGAATTTTCCTTAACACCCAGCTATTTTTGTTTAGTGGACCAAAAGCTACTGAACCCGAATTGTATACCTCCAATTTTATTAACTTTTTTGTTTTTAATAACAATTAATGAATTTAGGGGCACATGCCTCTCAATTCTTCGCCATTCCTGTCTGCTTCATCATGACCCGTTTGTTTTTTGTTTTTTTTAAACTACATCATATATCACATGGTAGGCTTTTCCCATTTTTCTGCAAAGCATTCTGGGTTAGAAATTTGAAACAGAAGAGCAAGATGGAGGACGTGAGTGTGCAAAAGAAATGTAGAAGACCGACTACAGTAACGTAAAGCGAGAAGAAAGGACGTTAGATTTTCTGTCTGAACATTGTGAATGGAAGTTTCAATGCGAATGTTGTTTACCTCGGTGTGATCAGCTGTTCGTTTAGCGGCAAAATGATGTAACTGTGTCAGTGCACGGTCAAAGTTAAACCTGCGCATGCGCACACGGACTGCCTCTGTCTGCTTGACTGTGTGAAGTGAGCAATTCTCTGCACATTACTTGCTCAGGAATCCACTCAAATTAAATAACTTCCCAGCTACAGAATGGCCTGATATTTTGTGACCTATTACAGAAATAAACATATATAACAATGACCAAATTTCAGAAGGAACTAAATTTCACCAATTTTATGAAATTGAAAGGCAGTCTCGCTTTAAAGGTTGGATTTTTCTCATTTTTTAACCTTGGCAATTTCCGTCCGTCCATCCCGGGAAGGGTGCTCACCTTCTGAAATCAACTCCTCTCACAATTTTTGGAGGCATTTCATGAAACTTGACAAGAGGCCTTGCTATATGTTGGTAATGCACATATTGTAATTTTGTTAAATTCGGTCGCATTTTACCAGAGTTACAGCCCTTGATAAACAAAATTATAATTTCACAATTTCATGAGAGTGTGTTTTCCTTCTGAACTCCATCCATCCATTATCTGTAGCCACTCATCCTGTTCTACAGGGTCGCAGGTCTGACATCAACTCCTCTCACAATTTTTGGACAAATTTCTCGAAGCTTGGTAAAAGGCCTTGTTATATGACGGTAATACGCAGATTGGGATTGAATTTCGTTTGTGAAAATTTTCCCAGAGTTTTGACCCTTGATTAAATAACATACTTTGAGGATTTCATGAGGGTGTACGTTCTTCTGAAATCAACTCCGCTCACAATTTGTGGAGGAATTTCACCAAACTTGGCAGAAGGATTCTTTGTTATATGACAGTTATACGCAGATTGAAATTTCGTTTAATTTGGGCAAATTTTCCCAGAGTTATGCCCTTGATTATTAACAAACTTGTACTTTGGTAATTTCATCAAGGTGTGCTTGCTTTCTGAAATCAACTTCCCTCACAATTTTTATTATCCCCCGCTGGCCGAAAGGCCCGAAGGGGGATTATGTCATGGCGATGTCCGTCTGTCCGTCCCGGGAAGGGTACTCACCTTCTGAAATCAACTCCTTTCACAATTTCTGGAGGAATTTCACGAAACTTGGTGGGATTCTTTGTTCTATGTCGGTAATACGCATATTGTAATTTCATTCAATTCAGTCGCATTTTACCAGAGTTATGGCAGAGTTGCCAGTGGGGGATATTGTGCTCTCAGAGCGCTCTTGTTTCAGTGTGAGATGAAGCAAAAACCAAAAGGTGGATTTTTTTCTAACTGTTTTTTAATCTTTACAAGGATGCCAATAATTGTGGAGGGCACTGTAAATAAAAACATCACATTTTAAGCTATTTATAAGGGAATACTTTCAGTATGAATGCTCCTGTTTTTCAGTATGAATGCCCTTTGCAGTGTTATTTTGTGTGTGTGTGTGTGTGTGTGTGTGTGTGTGTGTGTGTGTGTGTGTGTGTGTGTGTGTGTTATATTCTGACTCTACTTTGTTATGTCCTATAGAAAGAGTGTTGTGTCTGGTAACTATTGTGCTGCCTTGTAAGAGCGAGGACTCACTTTGAAAGGTCTCCTTGCATCGTTTTTTCATTAATTGTGCGGTGGTCTCTAGTATGAATGAATGCCCTGTGAGCCGGTTTTGGTGAAAAAAATGCTGTGGTTCTCCTGTTTCAGGCTGTTCTAGTTTGGTGGAGGAGCGGGTGGCGGGAGAACGACAGGATTTCAACTCTTACTCATTAATATTCATGACATGTAAACGTGTTACCTCTGATTGACTAACAGCACTGTGACGCTACATCCAGTGGGTCAGAACAAGCGGATGTGGGTGTCTTTGTAAAAACTGTTCTGATTGGCTATTATGGTCTCGACATCGATGTTTTGACCAATAACAATGTAGATAACACGAATTTTACATCACATCCAACGAGATTTAAACGAAACTAAAGATGGCGACTTACAAATAATGTGTAAACATCGTTGGAGTTAATAAAGTTTGAACAGCATGAAGGAACATACCCCAACCCCCCCGAAATTAATAAAAGAAAAATTCTCAACGGATTTGGGATAAAATCAAAAGGTTGTTTTTTACTCAGAAAAAGCGGAAATCCGCCGAAAAGCGGAAAACTCTCATCCCTGCCTAGCTTGTGACCATGTCATGCATGCTAACGTGGAGAATATGAACATGCTATTTTGTAACAAAAACCTTTGAACAAAAAGTTCATGTTTTACTTACAGCTTGTGAGCTGGTGGTCGATCGTCTTGACGGTACAGATCCAGGGATTAAAAACAACCTCGAAGCAAAACCACTACTGAAGGCACCGAAGTTTGAAAAGTCACTGTGGTTGAAATGATCAGAACACAGTACTAACGTTGCATTATACTTCGCTGGTGGTGTTCCAAAGATAAATTCCAACCATTTCTTCTTCAGCTCTTCTATCTTGGGCAAGAAATGCAACGTTGATGTCTTACTGCCACAAATAACACAGGCACGAACTTGTTCAGACATGTTTTCAGCTTGCTGTTAGGTCCTCTTCGTTAGCTACTGACGAGATAGGCTCTGCTATCTCTCCTCGCGCTTAAATCCGAACTTTCTTCCCATGGGCGGTCGCAAGCCAAGGTGGGCGAGGCCATGAATACTAATTTTCAAAGTGATGTCACTTCGTATGGCTTTTTCTGATCCGCTCGTTTTTCCGACTATTTTCTTTCGTAAGCTAATACAGGGAATGGGAGTAGAATTATATTTTCACATACAGCATGCATATGCAACTCGGAGTGAACTATGGTATTTCAAAAAGAGCCAGTATTAAACGTTTTTGGTGGAAGGGCACCTTTAAGAGAAATGTTTGTCTCGTTGTAACTAACGTGGTTAACTAATGGTTAAAACTAATAATGTTGTGGTTGGAAGCACATTTATAGGGTATAAAACATTCATAATTTGGGAAAAGCCTGTATAGTTAGTATGATGCTTGTATGAACGCAGATGTACAGTTGCAACCAGAAGTTTACATACAGTTTAGAAAAAGACACATTTTTTTTCTCCATGTCTGACAGTAAAATTGAGGAAACTTTTCCTGTTTTAGGTCAGTTAGGATCCCCAATGATTTTTTTTTTATTTGTGAAATGTCAGAATAATCAGAGGGAGAATTTTTAATTACTTTCATTAAAGTCAGAAGTTTACATTCACTAAGTTGACTGTGACGTTAAACAGCTTGGAGCGTTCCACATGATGATATTTTGGCATTAGAAGCTTCTGATAGGCTAATTGGCATCATTTGAGTTAATTGGAGGCACACCTGTGGATGTATTTTAAGGCACACCTTCAAACACAAAGGCCTCTTCGCATGACATCATGGGAAGCTCAAAAGAAATCAACCAAGACACCAGGAAAAGAATTGTGGATCTTCACAAGTCTGGTTCATCCTTGGGTACAATTTCCAGATGCCTGAAGGTCCAACATTCATCTGTTCAAACAATAATACGCAAGTCTAAACACCATGGGAGCACACAGTGATCATACCGTTCAGGAGGAGACGGCTTCTGTGTCCCAGAGATGAACGTGCTTTGGTGCGAAATGTGCAAATGAACCCCAGAACAACAGCGAAAGACCTTGTAAAGATGCTGGCTGAAACCGGTTAGAGAGTATCATTATCATTATCCACAGTAAAATGAGCTCTGTACCTGAAAGGCCACTCAGCAAGGAGAAAGCCACCATAAAAAAAAACAGATTACAGTTTGCGGATACACATGGGGATAAAGAGCTTATTTTTTGGAGACATGCCCTGTGGTCTGATGAAACAAAAATTGAACTGTTTGATCATAATGATCATTGTTATGTTTGGAAGAGAAGGAGGGAAGCTTGCAAGCCTCAGAACACCATCCCAACCGTGAAGTATGGGGGTGGTAGCATCATGTTGTGGGGCTGCTTTGCTGCAGGAGGGACTGGTGCATGTCACAAAATAGATGGCGTCATGAGGAAAGAAAATGATGTGGATATATTGAAGGAACATCTCAAGACATCAGCCAAAAAGTTAAAGTTTGGGCGTGGATGGGTCTTCCACATGGACGATGACCCCAAGCATATCTTGAAATTAGTTGCAAAGTGGCTTAAGGACAATGAAGTCAAAGTGTTGGAGTGGCCATCACAAAATCCTGACCTCAATCCTGTAGAAAATTTCTGGGTGGCACTGAAAAGGAGTGTGCGAGCAAGAAGGCCCACGGATTTGACTCCACTCCACCAGTTCTATTAGTAGTCGGGCTGTTAAGGTGAGAAATTGTTCACTTTGTGATAGAAGCATGAAATTTGGCACACTAGCTATATATAGATATAGATATATATAGATATATATAGGGCGGCACGGTGGTGTAGTGGTTAGCGCTGTCACCTCACAGCAAGAAGGTCCGGGTTCGAGCCCCGTGGCCGGCAAGGGCCTTTCTGTGCGGAGTTTGCATGTTCTCCCCGTGTCCGTTTCCTCCGGGTGCTCCGGTTTCCCCCACAGTCCAAAGACATGCAGGTTAGGTTAACTGGTGAATCTAAATTGACCGTAGGTGTGAATGTGAGTGTGAATGGTTGTCTGTGTCTATGTGTCAGCCCTGTGATGACCTGGCGACTTGTCCAGGGTGTACCCCGCCTTTCGCCCGTAGTCAGCTGGGATAGGCTCCAGCTTGCCTGTGACCCTGTAGAACAGGATAAAGCGGCTAGAGATAATGAGATGAGATGATATATATATATATATATATATACTACCATTCAAAAGTTTGGGGTCACTTGATAAAGAGAAGCACATTCACTTGTTCATACGTCATGTTCAGGAACAAACTAATGTTAATGGCGCTAAAACAGCCACCGTCAAATGGTGCAGTTGAAGTCTTGTTCTCGGACTCGACTCGGATCAATAGTGGACTCGACTCGGAATTTTTTTTAATGACTTGGACTTGACACGGACTTGAACACCGGGGACTCAAGACTGGACTCGAGGTTTAGTGACTCAACTACAACACTGAGCTGTAGGTTTTACTGAGCATCTTACAGAACCAGCCACAGTGACCCAGTTCTTCTGGACACTTTGACTGTCACACTCGCTTCTTCATTTTGCACCAAAACCCAGTAGCCTTCATTATGTTTTCTTTTCTAATCTGAAAAGTGATCTCTGATGTAATATATTGCTCAGATACAAACATTTTGCTTTCTGTAACATTTAATTTTGTGCTGGAAAAAAAACGAACGTTTGGAACTCTAAAATGTTTTTGTACTGACTCGATAATGTAGAAGCCATAAAATAGAAATCTATAACAAAGTTTTGAACAAAGGGTGCATTAAAGTTTTGCACAGAACTTTATATATATATATATATATATATATATATATATATATATATATATATATATATATATACTACCGTTCAAAAGTTTGGGGTCACTTTGAAATGTCCTTATTTTTGAAAGAAAAGCACTGTTCTTTTCAATGAAGATCACTTTAAACTAATCAGAAATCCACTCTATACATTGCTAATGTGGTAAATGACTATTCTAGCTGCAAATGTCTGGTTTTTGGTGCAATATCTCCATAGGTGTATAGAGGCCCATTTCCAGCAACTCTCACTCCAGTGTTCTAATGGTACAATGTGTTTGCTCATTGCCTCAGAAGGCTAATGGATGATTAGAAAACCCTTGTACAATCATGTTAGCACAGCTGAAAACAGTTGAGCTCTTTAGAGAAGCTATAAAACTGACCTTCCTTTGAGCAGATTGAGTTTCTGGAGCATCACATTTGTGGGGTCGATTAAATGCTCAAAATGGCCAGAAAAATGTCTCGACTATATTTTCTATTCATTTTACAGCTTATGGTGGTAAATAAAAGTGTGACTTTTCATGGAAAACACAAAATTGTCTGGGTGACCCCAAACTTTTGAACGGTAGTATATATATATATATAAAATTCTAGATATGGGGGCATTTCAAATTCGACTTCTATTCGATTTATTCCTTTTACTAATAGCAGTTAAATTTCAAAACACCTTTCAGCATTGTATATATTTTGTCCAACTCATGTGACTTATCACATGACATGTTTGAAAAACAAGAAGTCCTCTATTTGTGAGGTAGACATTTAATCAATGTGTCATTTATTGTAAGCAATCTTATAAAAATACCGTGAAACAAAAGAAAATTCATTTAGCCTCTTTTTCATGTTGGGTCAATTTTGCACATGCGTATTTCAGAGTTTAGAAGCCGAATTTGAAACGCCCCATATCTAGAATTATTA
Source organism: Neoarius graeffei (assembly GCF_027579695.1). NCBI lineage: Eukaryota > Metazoa > Chordata > Actinopteri > Siluriformes > Ariidae > Neoarius > Neoarius graeffei. The sequence continues at coordinate 73,137,757 of NC_083579.1, forward strand.
TATACATCAACTTGAGCTAGTGTGCCAAATTTCATGCTTCTATCACAAAACGAACAAGTCCATGTTTTTTCATTGCTTAACAGCTGGACTACAGGAAGAATGGGTCAAAATTCCAGCAAGATATTGTGAGAAACTTGTGGAAGGCGACCCAAAACGCTTGATCCAAGTTAAACAGTTCAAAGGCAATTCTATTAAATACTAACCAAGGTTATGTAAACTTCTGACAGTGATGAAAGTAATTAAAAATTCTCTCTCTGATTATTCTGACATTTTACAAACAAGAAAACAGTCATCTATATCCCCCGCCCTGTATACCAACTATATACCAAGTTTCCAGATATTATTTGTCACATTTTTCAAGTTCTGCTGCAGGAAACCAACCCGACCTCTTTACACTGACCTCAGCAGCCCATGGCATAAACCCAGCGGACCTTTTGTCCAGGTGAACTAAAAATGAACATTTCTCACATTTCTTAGTATCAAAAGGCACAAATACATTACTTAATCAACACATATACCAACTTTCAAGCCCATACCACTCATAGTTTTCAAGTTCTGCTCCGGAAACAAAACCTACCCCTAAGACTAACCTGAGAGACTAAGTCTGAAATTGTTTCCACGGAAACATAAAAAAATTTAAATTTCTCAATTTCTTTGTATGAAAAAGAACATTTACATCACCTTGTTAACATGTATACCAAGTTTCAAATCCGTATCATGAATAGTTTTGGATATACGCTCCGGAAACAAACATTGCTCTTAGAAACGAAGTCAAAATCTATTTTTTATGTAAAAATTTGAAAAATACTTTTTTTTTTTCAAAAATCCAAAATATCAAAAAGGTATCAGTTCACATGTTGCTTGATACGTATACAAAGTTTCATGAAGAAATATTGAGTAGTTATAAAGATATGGCCTGGAAATGAAAATGTTACCGGACAGACAGACGGACGGACGGAACCTGTTTCTATATCCCCCACCAAACTTTGTTTGGGCGGGGGATAATAAAAATCCTTAAATGGTTTTCCCCAGAATTTAAGTTTAATAAATAATAATAATATATATTACATGGACACAAGTGTTTTACTGGGAAATACACCACTCATATTTTTCATATGAACTACATCTGGGACATGGAGATCCAAAACTGTGACATGAATCTCTATCTGTCAGTCGTGCGGAAATTAATGAATTGATGAATCAACTAAACTGTGCAATTCAAAAGCCTTTGTGACCTTTGGGCGCTTTTGATTTATTCATCTTTGAAAAAGAATTGGACTGCTCATTCAGAAGAAACAATTTATGGTCATCCATTATCCAGTACATAAAATATCCCATGTCATTATTCGAGCTGATTTGGAAAAAAAAATTTTTTTTTCAAAAATCCAACATCGCAAAAAACACCAGTTCACATGTTGCTTGATATGTAAACAAAGATTCATGGAGAGATATTCAGTAGTTTTAAAGATATGGCCCGGAAGCGAACAGAGGTGGACAAAGTACCCAACTTCATTACTTCAGTCAAAGTACAGATCCCGCTGGTCAAATGTGACTCCGATACAAGTGAAAGTTGTCCAGTCAAATTTTTACTTAAGTTAAAGTACTGAAGTACTTGCTTTTAAAAATACTTAAGTATTAAAAGTACATTTTCTGTCAACGCATTGTTGTATTATTGTCACAACGCTTACAAAACCTAATATCAGTACCAAGGACAGAAATATGAATTCACAAAATGAACGCATGCTGTGCCATCATGGTGGTTTAATGTTAAGCTAGCTAGTCAGTGAAACCCCACCTAACATGCTAGCAAACTCTTTTCAAACTCCAAACCATATTGGGTAGCTAACGCTAATAGAAAAGAAAGATTTCTACATTGTTTATTTGGCAAGATTATGCTAAAACATATTTCTGAAAGGACTTCAGATAAGTTAACATTATTCATGTTAGCATAACTCCGTTTCTACATGCTAACTAACAGTGCCCAAGTTAACTAGCGATGTGCAAACGTTAGCCGTGGACAAGGCTACGGCAACTTGGCGGGCAAATCCAAAGAAAGTCATGTGACTAACCAGACTGCATAGCTACGTTTGCAACGTTATCGCTAGCTCTAAAAGCACAGACAACTTCGTTGCAAGCTTTCTCTTGGAATAAAACGTTTATATACCTCAATATGCTTCCGCAGGTTGGGCGGCGAGTTTTTGGAGGCCGTGATGTGGTTTGTTTTTGGCAAACAAAGCAAACATTTAAAACGAAATGAATCTTTAATCCTTTTAGAAAACTGAAAGATGGGTTCATGGGCCATGAGTGCGTGCATTCTCCAGAAGAACCGCCTCCTTCCATTCTGCCATCAACTGATCGTGTTCAAATAACGCTGCTGAGAAATCACTGAACTTGATTTTATACAGTTTATGGACGTGACGTGACCCTAGTGATTACTGATCGGCTGTCTCAGTGTCACCTGGGGATAAAAAAACAAGCACGTTTTAGAAAAGAAAAGAAAAAAACATCCACTTTCAAAGCTGCTTCATAGTAACGAGTAACGAGGACCTTGATAGAAATGTCGTGGAGTGAAAAGTACGATATTTATCTTTCGAATGTAGTGAAGTTAAAGTCAGAAGTTTCCAACAAAAATAATACTCAAGTAAAGTACAGATACTCAAAAAGCGTACTTAAGTACAGTACTCAAGTAAATGCACTTCGTTACTGTCCACTTCTGGAAACGAAAACGTGACCGGACAGACAGCCGGACGGATGGACGGATGGACGGAACCCATTAAAAAAATCGGGGATCCTAACTAACCTGAAACAGGAAAAGTTTCCTCAATTTTTCTGTCAGACATGGAGAAAAAAAGTTTACATGTCTTTTTCTAAACTGTATGTAAACTTCTGGTTGCAGCTGTATATCAGGGATGTGCACTGCTTAGCTCTTATACAAATTTTGGCACCCCTGCCATTAAGGCCCTGTCCACACGGCAACGGATTCAGGTGAATCCGATAAAATGTTTTATCGTTTCGGCCTGGCGTCCACACGGCACCGGTGTTTTGGGTGCCCCAAAACGATTTTTTTTTTAGAACGGTTTCCAGAGTGGAAAAATCTGGCAACGGCGCCGTTGCGAAGTCGTCTGGATGAGTAGAACGGATTTGTTTACGATGACGTCACAACCACATGACTAGAACAAGCAGCACTCACTCACTCATTCATGCCGGGTAGAAGAAGGGGTTTATGCGCATGCGTCCTACTTCTTCTATTGTTCTGGTGTCTCCGATGGGACCGTCTTACAGCGCACGTAGAGGTGCGGCATGTGTATTGCATCGTTTTCAGCAAGCGTCGCGTTGCCATATGTACCTGATATTTTACTGATCCATTGCCCATGTGGACACGATATTTTTTTTACCCGCTAAAAAAAAAATCTCGTTGTCGTTGTTGTGTGGATGTGGCCTAAAATACTATTTTATCAGTTTCATTGATATTGGGAAAGTTAGAATCCAGGCTGTTTCTTTGACGACTTGCTCCCATGTATACTATCTGCCCAACAATGGCAACTCTAGAGAACCCATAACGATCATTCTGACTTTTTACCCGTTAATTTTTCACACTACAAAGCTATTCATAACTCTGTCAGATAAAGTCATTGTGGTCAGTGTTTTGAACGTGCATGGCACTATTATCATAATGCTTTTTTTCGAGAAGTGAAAGGAGAGCCATCATCTTTCTCGCATGGTAATAATGACAAATTAAGTGCTGTCCAAGCATTGTTAACAGGCGCCTTTGTGAAGGGCTCTGGTCAATACATCACAGGCCATTTGGCATTTGGAGGAGAAGTTTGTGTTGACACTGGTGATTAATGGGAGATATGAGTCTTTGTTGCAGCCTGTGTGTAAATGCTAAGAAAACCATTAAGAGAAAGCTTCACTGCCAATAAGAAGTGGCATGACATGATGACTACTGCTGAGTGCAATCAGACAGGCTGTCACTCTGGTCGCTCTTTGTCTCCACACACGCACAGAGAGATTTAACGCCGCAAGCACTAACCACGCTGCACATCTCATCATACTCGTCTTTTTAGGTGACCTCTAATGCCGAGCTTTCTGTTTTCCCCCTCGAGCACTACTGAAAGATTCTGACAGGTGTGTATGGGTTCATGGGAAACAACTGAGGATTGAGGATGCACTTTGTTTGGAGATCTTCAATAAAGCTGAGCTTTTATAGAGATCCAGTAGCCTTTTAGTGGGTCTGAAACACACGGAGGCTGCACTCGTGGGTCAGTGTCTGAAAAGGCAGTGCTTTGAAAGCTGGGATAGGACCTGTAAACAAACTGTTCGGGCGGAAAAAAAACTTTTACAAAGAACGTCACTGCAGTGGTGGATAGTAACGTTACATTTACTCCATTCCATGTACTGAAGTAAACTTTTTTTCCCCACTAAATTGTACTTACAGGAGTAGCTTTAATGCATAATAATTTCATTCTTACTCAAGTCTATTTATTAGGGTGCATCAGTTGCCCTCTAAAAATGAAAAGTTCCTCCGATCATGATGCATTTTTGTTTTTATGTTGCTTTTTGGTAAGAAAACACACTGGGTGAAATATTTTGAAAAAATTCAAAAGTTTAATGGTGGCACCAGGAGCTCCAAGTTATGGAAAAAGCTGCTATTTTATGACTTTTATGACAAAATTTTGATCACTTTTCATGAAACATTATGGCACCTTATAGAGTATACCAAATATCTTAAGCCACGGTCACAACCGGACGTACGATTTTTTGGCCGTGCGATTTTTGGCGTTTCCCAAATCGCTGCGTTTTTTTTTGTTGTTGTTCGTGGAGAACGTAGTTGTGGTGACCATGAAGGAGTAAGATCACCGCGCACCCAACGTACAACCCAGAAGTCGAACGTGCGTACCACGCACGAAATCTGAGGCTGCTCGGACGTACGACTGTCGCTTCATTCGTACAGCCAACGCACCTTCAAACGTGCACTAATCATACTGACCGTGCGTTCCATGCAGGCTTCGTATGAAGGTTGCAAGAACTGCGCACGATCTGTACGTTGTGCGTACCAATGGCGTTCGTTTGTCGCACTGCGGCGATTGGAGAGGGGTATATATATTTCGGCATACTTTGGTTTCTCACTGTGAAAATGGCAATCCCTCCGCAAAGACTTCGTCTCAAAATCCTGGCCTGCTGGCCACTGTCGTGGTCTTCATCCTCCTCCTCACTCCTCCTTGTCCTCTCTCTCTCCTCCCTCTCTGCCGCCATCTCTCTCTCCTCCCTCTCTGTCACCCCCTCTCTCTCCTCTGTCTCCGACACCTTTTCTATCCTCCTCTTCCCTTTTGCCTTTGGCATATTGAATTGAAGCGATGCAATGCAATTCAATGAAATTAAATGAAATTGGGTTTTCTCTCAATCAAAGCCTACGTGTACAAATGGCCGTAGGCACCCCTACAGCTTTATATAGCCGAGTTTTCGTGCGATTGACGCCCTCTCGCCGTACGGTCAATGCACGGCCGACTTACTTGACACGCATGGATGACGTACGAAATATCTGAACGTGCGTTGGCCGCACTAATTACGTATGTGGGGCGCACGACACGCATACGGAGTCCGCAAGTGCGACGTACGAAAAAATTTGACATTTTGCCCAAACCTGACACCAGCAAATCGTACGAAAGACGCACGTCGGCCGTACGGAAGACACACGAGGCCGTAAGTTTGTCTTGCAACCTGAAAAAAACGTAAGCGCCCGTAGAGTTTGTTTGACATGACAAAGAACCTCTGCGGTCGGTCTGCGGCCAGTCTACGGCTCGAAAATCAGCACGTCACACGTGCTCCCTCCGTGCGTTTCTTGTACGTAGACCGGCCGTAGGAGCACGTACGGCCGGTTGTGACCGAGGCATTAGATACACATTTTTAGTACATATTCTAAATATATTATCAAGCACAGTTTGAGTTTTAGCTGTTCATTGAATCATTGTTCAACTACTTTTAAACAATACAAATGGATTATGAATCACATTAATGCTTCTCAATCCCTTGCAAAGGTTCTTAACATGCGCTACGTTCACACTGCAAGGCTTAATGCTCAATTCTGATTTTTTTGTGAAATCCGATTTTTTTGTGAGGTCGTTCACATTAACAAATATATGCGACTTGTATGCGATCCTCAGTATGAACGAAAAGCGACCTAAAAGTGTTCCGCATGCGCATTGCAGGATATGACGACGTCACACGCAGTGAGCATGGCCAGTGTTTACGGAAGTAAAACCGCCCGGTTGCGGTATGACCCATCCAATCTAGCTTGAATAGCTGCATCCCCCCAAATGGAAATCAGCTCCCTAACCTCTGCGTCCTTCCATTGAGAAGATTCAGAACCTTCACAGCCCGAAGCGTCCCTCGCATTGATGTCATGCGCAGGGGCGCAGATACGTTTTTTGAACTGGGGGGGACAAAAAACTGGGGGGGACAAAGCTGCCAGCAAACCAACCCCAACCCCAATATGCCTGTCAAACTTGTTGTGGGTTACCATAGCAACCAAGTTCGAGCTCGCAACCTGTGCAGTCTGCGCAGCTCAACCAACCGAATATCAGTCTTTGTTTTGTTTTATGTGAGTTGTTGCAACTATGTATACACTGCCGTGCACCTCAATAAACCGAATGGTAATTAGTCTTTTGATTTTTCCGTGAGGTTTGCCTTATGCAAAGAAAGACAGCATAGACGTTTTTTCCTCCCTATAAGTGGGGGGGACCGAACGAGGTGAATTTAAATCTGGGTGGGACGAATCTCACCCGTCCCACCCTCTATCTGCGCCCATGATTATGCGCCATGTTGTTGTAACTTTTTTTGAGAGACCCGCCGCCTACTTCAGCGCAGAATAGTGACGTTTGTGGCTTGTTGATGGCGTGTAAGTCGGATGAATGCGACCTGGCGGTTCAGACTGAAGTCGCATATGAAAAGAGCGGATAGGAATCGGAATTAGGACCACATATCCAAACGGCCTGGGTCGGATTTGAAAAAATCGGATCTGTGTCGTTCATATTGTCAATAAAAGATCGGATACAGGTCACATATGGGCGAAAAGATCGGATTTGAGTCACTTCAGCCTGCAGTGTGAACGTAGCCATGATCTCTGGCTCACAAGAAATCAATAAATGGAGTCCAACATTGTGATTCAAACCTTACACGAAAACATAAAATAAGCGTTTTTTGGCAAAAAAAATGAACCTCATGATGCCACCATTAGACTTTTGAATATGGTTAAAAAATTTTACAGGATGTCTTTATTGGTGAAAAGGAACACCCGAACAAAAATGCATCAGATTTTATGAAAGTGAGGACAACTGATGCACCCTACTATTTACGATTTTAACAAATGCACTTATACTCACGTTAGGCAACACACTTCTCGCTACTTTTATTTAATTTAATTTAATTTAATTTATTCAGTTTTATTCACACGCAGACAGCTTCTACGACGTTGACTGCTTTGATACATGGAGTTTGAACACACAAATAGACAAACAGAAAGAAAGACCAGGACTGTGTTAAATTTTAAGCGATGTTTTAACAGTGTTCTGATTTTGGTATTGGTTCTTTTTTTTTTTCTTTTTTTTTCTTTTAAGGTCCGGTTTATTTTTATTAACTTTAGTGTTTCAGATATTTTTAGTTCATTCAACACACACAGCTCTCTCTCCTCTTTATCCTGGAAGATTTATGGAATTAACCTGTGGCAAAAATGCCTTAGTTTATTGGGTAAATATAATATTATTATTATTATGGCAGCAAGGTGGTGTAGCAGTTAGCACTGTCGCCTCACAGCAAGAAGGTCTTGGGTTTGAGCCCTGTGGCCGACGGGGCCCTTTCTGTGCGGAGTTTGCATGTTCTCCCCGTGTCTATGTGGGTTTCTTCCACGTGCTCCGGTTTCCCCCACAGTCCAAAGACATGCAGGTTAGGTTAATTGGTGGTTCTAAATTGACCGTAGGTGTGAATGTGAATGGTTGTTTGTCTCCACACAGAAAGGCCCCCGTCCGCCACTGGGCTCGATCCCAGAACCTTCTTGCTGTGAAGCGACAGTGCTAACCGCTACACTGCCCATTGTACCCATCTCATCTCATCTCATCTCATTATCTCTAGCCGCTTTATCCTGTTCTACAGGGTCGCAGGCAAGCTGGAGCCTATCCCAGCTGACTACGGGCGAAAGGCGGGGTACACCCTGGACAAGTCGCCAGGTCATCACAGGGCTGACACATAGGCTACATCCACATGACAACGGCAACGAGATGTTATTTAAAAATATATCGCGTCCAAATGGGCAACGATCAGTAAAATATCAGGTCCATATGGCAACGCAACGCTTGCTGAAAACGATGCAATACACATGCCACACCTCTAGGGGCGCTGTAAGACGGTCCCTTCGGAGACACCAGAACAATAGAAGAAGTAAGGACGCATGCGCATAAACTATTATGCGCGAGACTTCATATTAGCCACAAAGTCAGAAAAATCTGTTCGTAAAACTACATTATAATGACCAAATACAATGAAAAGTATTTTTCCAGTCTCACCTGTGAAAGGTAATCCCATGTGATCTCGTTTGGACGGCAAACCTGTTGGTACAGTTAAACGCAGCTAATCTTTATTCTCCGCTTTGACCTATCCAATATGGCGGCGAGGATGACGTATGATTCTAAGCGGAAGGCGGCGTCTTTAATGGTCCGGAATAAATTGAATGCTACACGTTGATGGATTAATTTGCTCTTCTACGCCCTTTTTGAGGAATGTATTGTAGGACTTAAACCAACATCTGAAGAGGTGAGATCGCTCCTTTTTTTGATTGACTCTGCCCTAAGGGCAGAGTCTCTCTCTCTCTCTCTCTCTCTCTCTCACTTTGCACCATTACACAATAAATATTCACAGTGAAAATATTTTGTAAGCGCGTTTCATGAACCAAGTTATAGGATTTGTTGACAACTCACATAGAGTTCGTTACACTTCTACCCGGCGTGAAGCACTGACAGTCATGTGGTTGTGACGTCATCGTAAACAAATCCGTTCTACTCATCCAGACGACTTCACAACGGCAACGTTGCCAGATCTTTCCACTCTGGAACCCGTTCTCAAAAAGATTGCGTTTTGGGCACCCAAAACACCGGTGCCGTGTGGACGCCAGGCCTAAACGATAAGCAATTGTATCGGGGTCACCTGAATCCGTTGCTGTCTGGACAGGGCCATAGACACAGACAACCATTCACACTCACATTCACACCTACGGTCAATTTAGAGTCACCAGTTAACCTAACCTGCATGTCTTTGGACTGTGGGGGAAACCGGAGCACCCGGAAGAAACCCACGCGGACACGGGGAGAACATGCAAACTCCGCACAGAAAGGCCCTTGCCGGCCACGGGGCTCGAACCCAGGACCTTCTTGCTGTGAGGCAACAGCAACTACTACACCACCGTACTGTGCCACCCCCCCCATTGTACCCATTTATTTATATATAAATAACTTTCCCAACTATATTTCTGTAGTCTGAATGTTGCACCAGAGCTGACGCAGAGGATTATAGCATTTGTACAGGAGTGAAGAATACACGTACCGCATTAAATCAGCCGCATTAAGGTGTCTCAGTGCATGTATTGTATCCAGAAATGACTCTCTGCCTTCCTGTTTCTGAGTACTGTACGAGTGGGCAGCAACTTTTCCTTGAACATTAGTTTATGCTTGGTTGAAGCCTGAAAGTGTTTTTTTTGCCATGCTTTTGTTACTGAATATTCATTTTCTCACTCCTGGGATATGGTAATTTACTTGTGCTGATTCAGTGCAGAAAGACTTGAGGAAATTCTACACACTGCATATTAATCTACACCGCAAACCCCAGCCTCTGTACACACACACTTCAGCTGCATTAGGTTTCTTATCTAATGCTGTTGATGTGCTTACAGCTTCTCCTTGGCTAAGAGGGCATCTTTGAATGTAAAATGGAGTTTCAAGTTAGTGAAGTGTACATGTGTGTGTGTGTGTGTGTGTGTGTGTGTGTGGCTTTTTACTTTTTCTGGTGTTTGCGACTTTGAGAGGACACATGATTATGATATTAATTGGAGTTTGAATCAAATGTGTTAAAGGAGAACTGAAGGCAATTTTTTTATGATCAAAATTCTATTTATCTCATTTTATTATCTCATTTTATCGGGTGGCACGGTGGTGTAGTGGTTAGCACTGTCGCCTCACAGCAAGAAGGTTCCGGGTTCGAACCTCACGGCCGACAGGGGCCTTTCTGTGTGGAGTTTGCATGTTCTCCGCGTGGGTTTCCTCTGGGTGCTCCGGTTTCCCCCACAGTTTAAAGACATGGAGATTCGGTACAATGGGGCCACTGTAATTGGTGCAAGCTGTTGTGATATGCCATGATGTATGTACATATATATGTAGATCTTCCTATGGCAAAAGCTAAATAAATTATTAAATATCGGAATGCATTTTTGATCGCTATTTTGTCGCTGCTATAGCAAGTTATGAGTGTTTGAAATATGCTCTGTAATATATCAGTCCGTATGTCAAAGCAACGGACGTAAACGAGATTCGCTGAGACCTGTGCGAGACATCGTAGGACGGAAGTAAAACGTACAGCGGAAATCAAAGCAACCGACATCTGCCAACGTTGTCAAAAGACGCGCGCGCCCTCTTTCGAATGCTGACGTAATCGAGCCGGAAGTTTTGTTTGTTTTGATAGCAATCAGGAAAGTTTAAAAAAAGTAGGCAGTAATCGTCATTTAAACTCGTTTTTGTGCAATATTTCGTTTGGAAAACAGTTTTCAAAATGGCAGCACTGACACCTGGCTGACACTTCACGTTTCGAAGTCTTGCACGAGTCTCGTGAAGATCGCGCGGATAAGCGACGCCTGCCGTGGACCAAACGAACTAAATTCAACACGGCTAAAAACCGAATAGGTCGATAAGTATAATATTTAATTGTAATTAGTCGCCAATACGAGTCACGATATAAGGTTACGAAAACTGAAAACGTAATTGAATAACACGTTAATTAAGAAATAAAGCAAGTTTAAAAATGACTTCAGTTCTCCTTTAACGCCATATAACAAGGTAAGTTCAGTGGCTTTGGACTAATCATATGTGAGGTTAGAGTATGAAGTCAAGTCAAAGTCCCTCTCACGCCAGAATCTGGTCTTCCCAGGCAGTCTCCTGTCCCAGTACTAACCAGCTCTTTGAGGCGTATGGGTGCAGCGCCGATCTCCATTTCGATAACCTTCGGCCTCTCGCCTATACAGCTAGGGTTACGGGGGTCCTCTGGTAACCAAGAGAGTTTGACTTCCTCACTCGCATCTGTATTGCAGCGTGCCTTGCCAGATGGCAGTAGGTACCATTTTTATGATGTTCTTTGGTGACTCGCCATCTCACTAGAACTCACAATGCCCCAGTCGAGAAGCAGATACGCTAACCACTCCGCCAACTCGCGGTCTAGAGTAAGAAGTACTAACCAGAAATTCATTTTAGTATGTTCGCATTTCGATAGTAACAACTAATTATAAATACGGTGATGCTTTCTGTCAGGAGATGTTCCTCTAACAGTTTCTGAAGGAGTCTTCAGTGTCAGTGCTTTGCAACAATCCCAAGTAAAGTTGTTCCTGCTAAGAGAATGACGGATGTTAAATGCAACTAAATTAAATGTAACAACAAATGGTTAAAAATCCATGTTCTGTTATAAGTATATGGTATAAGAGGAATCAAACATTTCAAGATGTGTTGGCAACCACACCTATCATCGATTATTGTCCGATAATAGCACACCCCATGTTGTTTTATTCCTTGCGTAAACAATTATTCCACATAGATTATTTATTAACATTTTAAAAGTACAAGTTTGCTAATGCAATCTAAATGGGTTTGCACTACTTTCTGGAGATTTTCCAAGTTTGAATCCCAGTGATACCAGAGGAGCAAAGTTGGTTGTGCTGTCTGAGTGGGAGGGGCATACTTTCTCATTCTCTTTCTCCCTTGTCAATCACGGTGACATTAGCCAATCATGGGCCTCTGTAAGCTCATGTATATGGAAGAGGGTAGATAGCGCATACAGTACCTTCAAAGGTGTTACGCTGCCCTGTATGAGCAGCGGTTTAACCCTGTGGGGTTGAGAGTTTCGCCAGCGAAGCTCGACAGGCTTAGAATGAGTAGGTCATGTATTGAGATAAATATCTTTGCGAGTTTTTTATCATACAAGCATGATAAATATATTGACAGAAACTTTATACTTTACACTTTCCTGTGTGCCCACTGCCAAATAATATTATAGTTTTTAAATGACCTAAATTAGATGAAACATAAAACTTGTCACCTTAGTCACACCGGAGTCAGAGCGCTGAGCATTTACACATTCATAAAAGACTGTTCACATGGTAACGGCATGATAATCACGTTCACTCTTTCGCTTTCAATTGGTTTCTCTTTCGCAGTGGGAATGCCCACCGTAAACAGGATAAAATCTGTCAGACATAGTTCAGGCTATTTGGAGGTAAAACTTGTTGTGAGATGGCATGCAGATTATATGCGTGTCGGCTGATTCAGGACAGCGATTCAATTCATGATTCATTTCATGATTCAGGACAGAGATTCAGTTCAATCTTGAGAACTGCAACACTGATGATAAGCGGTGCCTTATTTTATTTTTTTTTACTTCAACTCGATCCAGCCAAAGACCAACTCGAGTAAGTGTAAATATTTCTCCTGTTTATTATGAGCAGATCAGTTGATATGTGTGCGCCGTAGTGTATACACAGGAAAAATGACTGAGCATTTTTTCTAGAGTTAAAAGTATTTTCCTCAAAATAGTTAATTTTGCTCGATTTTGAGTTTAGAGAGTAAAATGTGGAGTTGGAGTAGGAGCAAAATTACAGAGTAATTGTGTAACAGAGTTGGTTGTGGCTCTGAACTAAGTAAAATAGTAGAAGAGTTAATTTCAAGACACACTGAAGAGTCAAATACCAAAATAAAGTCAGATACCAGATAAATGAAGGTGTTGTAAAAAGCACTGTGTTGGAATGTGTGAAAAACATGACCTTACCCATTGGGACTTGACCTGATGGGATTAAGAGTTGGCAGTGAGAGGGGTTTTCACTCTTCTCATTGAATGGAATGAATTTTTTTTACTCTTCTCATTGAATGCCCCTCCCACTGCCAACCCTTTATCCCAAAACAATAGGACATACATTTTTGGATGGCCAGTTAATTGTCCAAATCAATGGAGCAGATTTAAGTTTTTGTGCTCGATCCATTCCTCAGACTGAACAGAATCACCTCAAGTGACCAAAATGGTTTGACACAATGGGCAAGGTCATGTTTTTTTTTTTTTTCACACATTCCAACACAGTTCTAAAACTTCTTTTTACAGCATCTTCATTTATCTGTTATTTTTTTAAAGCACAATCATGACATACAGACTACAGAGATATTATTGTAGCTGAACTTGTGCTGAATACAAAAAAAAGTCATATGATTTTGAAAATACTGCTTAGATTTGTTGAAATTGATAACAAAATCAGAGCACGCCAAAATCATTAGAGTGCCAGAAAATACCCTCAGACCCCAGAGGGTTAAAAAGATGTGTCTGGCAGATTTATGTGTTTTGAAGAAAGCACATGGGACAACTTTGTTCGATGATGGACTGGCATTCCATCCGAGGTGTATTCCCATCTTGTGCACAATGTTCCTGGGATAGACTCCAGATCCAGAGTGATTCTGACCAGGAACTTTTGAAGTTCCGAAAGATGAATTAATGATGATTGATATACAAGTTTATGGGCACTCTTAAAAGCCACATTGCGGCTCAAACAGGTAGAAAAGGGTTCACAGTCTCGCACAGAACTACAGCTTTTCTAAACCCAGAGAGCAAACAGATGATCACATACATCATACTGTCTCTCAGTCATTACACTTTCAAAAGGCAGACCCTTTTGAAAGCGCTACTTTACATTGCAGCGGACGGATTTCAAAGCCACGTTTACAGTCACAAAGCGTCCTCTTCTGTAGTGAAGGAAGGACTGCAGCAGGGAAAACTGGCATTTCTAAATGAGTTCAGGAGCTATGAGCAACTCATAATTCTCCTCGAGTGATGAAAACCACCTCTGGGAGAAAACTGGCGATGGCAATCCTTTAAAAAAAGAGGAGGGCTGAACCAAATCAAAGGAACTGGGAAAAGCAAAGAAAAAGGAAAAAAGGGCTCACAGGCAAATCCTCACCAAATAATTCATTTCTGACCTCCTTAGTAAGTAAATTTGCTAAATAAATAAGACCTGCTTGGATGTCAGGAATCCAATGTGGCCCCCAGCGATGTGGCTCGTAGCCTTGGCACACAGAGTTGGCTTTAATAAACGGCGAGAGTGAATTATTTTGCCTGCTGTTTGATGCGAGGCTTTCTCAAGGATTTAATATGTTAAAAAGTGTCCTTTCATTTTGTATTTTACTTTTTTTTTTTACTCTTTTTTTGGTTGAGTCAGGCTCCAGCTGTGCCTGCCTTTTGCCTTGAGAGCAAATTGAATCCATATATAATTCATAACCTTCACCAGCCTGCTCTCCCATTTCCCTCTCCATGCATTTTCCTCCTCTTTTTTTAAAGAATCAGCTCTTTGGGACTGATGTGTGTCATGTCCCCATGTTTTATTACAGCCATAATGAACATTGTTGTGGGTACATCTGTACCAATTTTGAGGGTTTGGTCAAAATTCAAATGTTCTAACGTTCTCCAGTGGAGCTGATTAGCCGAGACAGTCACAGCTGACATTTGCATCTTTATATTTTTCCATAAACAGTTTTATATTTCTGATTTGGCAGATGCTTTATGCCAGATTGACTCTGTATGAATCTGTATGGAGTGTCCTGAAAGACGAGACGAGTGGTGTCTCGTGGTAACAGTCAGCCTCTTGTAAGAGTGTAACGATACACCCAGGCTACAATCCAATTCAATTGATGATTCACAATTCAATTTGATTCTCAAAATATTTTGAACAAAGAAAAATTTTGACTGAAAAGACTTGTTTTTACTCATAAACAGTGCAAAACAATGAATTTTTTGTCTGTATAAAATTAAGAAATCAAAATGGCTACAAGTACAGGTTTATTAATATTGTAAATAAAATGTAGAGCCACGGCTACAATTATCGACACCTTAACGATATTTTGGCCGTTGCAAAAGTAGAAAAGACTTTCAACACGTAAAATGTGCATGAATAATTACTCAAACTTCCATTGGAAAAAAAAAATGAGTTGATTCCCGATTACATGGTGTATCAGATCACGTGACACCGTTCCACAATTATCGACACCTTTGTCCACAGTTATCGACACCGTTCCACAATTATCGACATCCAGATGATTATTTATTTTAAAAAAATCATGTATGTGGTATTAAGTTAACAAAACATAGTTTTTATTTAAAATTTGTTTTACATAGACTTATATTTAGTACAAAATATCTTTTATATAAATATATGGATGTCGGTGCTTACGTAAATGAGGAAGTAATTCTAATGTTTGTAAAGAAATGAACTGATAATGTTTAACCTGCGGCAGAAAATCTTTTTGTTCCACTTTCTACCCACTTTCTAAGTATTTTCGTAGATCACGTTTTGTTCATCATTCGTTGCTGTTTGTATTAATTTCTAGTTTTGTAGTTTAACAATAAATATCAACAGTGAATCGACACTGTAACCACATGGAAATCCAGGTCAATGGACAAACCATTCCTCAAACCAATTTAATATAAAATGTCTACTGATATTGTAATATGTGATAGATATTTACAACAGACTGCAAAATATATATATAAATATATATATATATATATATATATATATATATATATATATATATATATATATATATATATATATTTTCTGAATGTAATAGAAAAATCTGAATATTTCAAGCATGTAATTTTTTATATGCTCGGAATTTAATTCTGGTCTAATTCTATTTATTGCAACAGGATTCCAAATACTCTACAAACATTCCATTCTGTTATCAATCCAAAAAAAAAAAAATTATTATAAATCACAGCACTTTTATTTTTGTTTAAAGTACTTCATCTACTTCAATAATGTTACACAAAGATCGATCCATAACAGTTGTAAATGTCCCTTAATTCCACAGGGTGTCGATAATGGTGGACACCGGTGAAAGTGATCACTATTATCGACACCTCACGTGACTCTCAAACATGCGTTTAGATACAAAATGGCAGCTGTCAAATGAAAGAGTAAGAAACAACGTAGGTTTCAACAAGGAGTTCATGAAATATCGGTGAATTTGATCAGTAAAAACATGTCCATGATCTTTCCACCATGCTTACCTGCGATAATAACGTCCGGGTTTTCCTTAAATTGCTGATCGTGCTGAAAAATTCCATCTCAGGTAACGAGCTGTGTCATCAGACGACAAGATCAAAGGGCAAGGCGGGTCTTCTGGTTGATTAATTAACCAATATTAACTGTTGTAACTGAAACTCAGCTTTGTAAAATAGTTTTCTATTGGTAAATCTGAAAAGGTGTCGATAATTATGGACTGTCGATAATTGTAGCCGCCGCTCTACTACAGGCTCGCTCTGTTTTAAATAAATAAATAAATACATTTATAAATTCTCCCAAGAATATGATGGAATGAACAAAGTCTCTGACCCGGAGAAAATGACTGATGGAAACATAATGAGCTCTGTAGCAGCACCTGAGGAAATAGTTTAGTCAGCTAAAATGTTCGACGACCGCTGCCTTGTTCTCGTACACTCCAGATTGCATCAATGCATCCGTCAGCGTCATTTAACAGCTACTGAAGAGCTTTTTTTAACTATTATAATGGAGTTGTGTAACTGTGTAAGCTATAATGTCTCATCATTTTGCTCACATTGGGACCTCTGGTGTTCACATAGTACAAATGTATTAGACGCATAATTAATATAATGCTATAAATTATATATGATGTGAATTTTGCATTGCAATGCATCATGACACAACGTATCGTTACATCCCTGCCTAATACAAAACATACGCTAAGTGACAGATATGGGCGGTTGGGCAGATTTCCTGGATCATCCAGCAATATAGGACACTGTGGCCAATGAACTATTACTTTGGGGTAAAAAAGAAATTGTGTAGTTTTTAACAAGAATGTTGTTTTAAGTTCATACTCGGTCGTTCAAGTGTTTGTATTATACAACCCCGATTCCAAAAAAGTTGGGACAAAGTACAAATTGTAAATAAAAACGGAATGCAATGATGTGGAAGTTTCAAAATTCCATATTTTATTCAGAATAGAACATAGATGACATATCAAATGTTTAAACTGAGAAAATGTATCATTTAAAGAGAAAAATTAGGTGATTTTAAATTTCATGACAACACCACATCTCAAAAAAGTTGGGACAAGGCCATGTTTCCCACTGTGAGACATCCCCTTTTCTCTTTACAACAGTCTGTAAACGTCTGGGGACTGAGGAGACAAGTTGCTCAAGTTTAGGGATAGGAATGTTAACCCATTCTTGTCTAATGTAGGATTCTAGTTGCTCAACTGTCTTAGGTCTTTTTTGTCGTATCTTCCATTTTATGATGCGCCAAATGTTTTCTATGGGTGAAAGATCTGGACTGCAGGCTGGCCAGTTCAGTACCCGGACCCTTCTTCTACGCAGCCATGATGCTGTAATTGATGCAGTATGTGGTTTGGCATTGTCATGTTGGAAAATGCAAGGTCTTCCCTGAAAGACACATCGTCTGGATGGGAGCATATGTTCCTCTAGAACCTGGATATACCTTTCAGCACTGATGGTGTCTTTCCAGATGTGTAAGCTGCCCATGCCACATGCACTAATGCAACCCCATACCATCAGAGATGCAGGCTTCTGAACTGAGCGCTGATAACAACTCGGGTCGTCCTTCTCCTCTTTAGTCCGAATGACACGGCGTCCCTGATTTCCATAAAGAACTTCAAATTTTGATTCGTCTGACCACAGAACAGTTTTCCACTTTGCTACAGTCCATTTTAAATGAGCCTTGGCCCAGAGAAGACGTCTGCGCTTCTGGATCATGTTTAGATATGGCTGCTTCTTTGAACCATAGAGTTTTAGCTGACAACGGCGGATGGCACGGTGAATTGTGTTCACAGATAATGTTCTCTGGAAATATTCCTGAGCCCATTTTGTGATTTCCAATACAGAAGCATGCCTGTATGTGATGCAGTGCCGTCTAAGGGCCCAAAGATCACGGGCACCCAGTATGGTTTTCCGGCCGTGACCCTTACGCACAGAGATTCTTCCAGATTCTCTGAATCTTTTGATGATATTATGCACTGTAGATGATGATATGTTCAAACTCTTTGCAATTTTACACTGTCGAACTCCTTTCTGATATTGCTCCACTATTTGTCGGTGCAGAATTAGGGGGATTGGTGATCCTCTTCCCATCTTTACTTCTGAGAGCCGCTGCCACTCCAAGATGCTCTTTTTATACCCAGTCATGTTAATGACCTATTGCCAATTGACCTAATGAGTTGCAGTTTGGTCCTCCAGCTGTTCCTTTTTTGTACCTTTAACTTTTCCAGCCTCTTATTGCCCCTGTCCCAACTTTTTTGAGATGTGTTGCTGTCATGAAATTTCAAATGAGCCAATATTTGGCATGAAATTTCAAAATGTCTCACTTTCGACATTTGATATGGTGTCTATGTTCTATTGTGAATACAATATCAGTTTTTGAGATTTGTAAATTATTGCATTCCATTTTTATTTACAATTTGTACTTTGTCCCAACTTTTTTGGAATCGGGGTTGTAGCACAACTGTTGTGTTCTCCAATCTGATTGGTCAGAAGGTGGTGATTGATTCTTTATAACAGCAGCTCTGACAGTAGTGTAAGCTTTCATTTAAAGTTGATATTAATGCACTTCTCACACATTATTGCTTCTGTAGTAACTCGAAGGTTAATCATTAACAGACTCAAAAGTGTTGTTACTGAAAAAAGAAAAAAAAAGTCTTGTTGTTGGGATAGTGAAGCTTTTTGAATGGAGATGTTTCATAATATTGATGGAAGGAATCTTCAGGATGAGAGCTTTGTTACCACTGATACATTTTCCATAATGGGAAAGACTTCAGGACAGAGAACTGTGTGCTTTCTTAGTAACAGGACAGGCTCTATTTTTTTTTATTTCGCTTATTAATATTAACTTCAAGAGAGAAAAAGAGAGATGACTGTTTTTAGCTGCTATAGTGTGAGTGATAACAGGAACTGTCTTTCTGTCTGTCTCATGGATGTTCCAGAACGTTAAATGTAGCAATACAGGACTGTCCAGAAATCTTAGGCACATGTAAAGAAAAGCTGTTGACCAAAAAATGGCTTAAAAATAATGAAATGAAATGTTTCAACATTAGAAAAATACTATAAACAGTAATCAGTAAGCCATAATAAACGAAACAAAGTCAATATTTGGTGTGAAATGACCCTTTGCTTGAAAAAAAATAGTAGTCTGAGGTACAATGAGTGCAGTTTTATAAAGAAACTAGCAGGTTACCTGACATTTCCAGGGTTTTGCAAAATTCTGGGTTGGCCCCGGACTTCCATGTCAAATTTGGTGATCTGTCAAGAAATGGTGATGTTAACCCAAGACAAACAAAAATCCAAACATCCACCACCCAGGGGCCTACTGGGGACCCCCTGGGGCCCAAATATGGAATTTCTGAGTTCTGCCAAATTGTGGCTATCTCCTGTATCTATGTGCCAAGTTTAGTGAAGCTCTGTCAAGAGTTTCTGTTGATAAATGTAATGTGAAAGGCATTGAGGGAGGGGGTGGGTGGATGTTGTGCCCCCCAGGGACCTCCCTGGGGCCCAGGCATGAATTTTGTTTATATCTGCAAAATTCCGGGTCATCCCCGGACCTACTTGCCAAATTTGGTGAAAATCTGTTGAGAAATGGCAACAATAGCTCAAGACAAACAAACTAACAAACAAACAAACTTTGCCGCTTATTATACGGATGCCTTGACGCGTGCATCAGATAGACTCTCCGGCATGCTCCGGACAGCACATGCACCATAAACGACTCGCACCTACACAGGATTAAGGTGCAATCAGCGGACCTATATAAAAACTGTGAAAACGCACATACTTTGCGAAGTATTGAGTTGCGTTGCTGACACATTACTGAGCCTTATTTCCTTGTTTGGGTTCCTGATCCCTGATTTCCTGTTTCTCATCTTTGATTCTGCTGCGTCTACGATAGCCTGTTTGTGTCTCGCTCGACCTATCGCCTGTTTCACTGTTTTATGATTTTGCCTGCCGTTCTGGATTGTTTGTCTTCACTTGTATTAATAAACACACCTTCTGCACTTACATCCGTTTCCCAACTATCTCTGACAGAATACTTCACACTCCCTGATAAAGAGAAGCACATTCACTTGTTCATACTTCATGTTCAGGAACAAACTAATGTTAATGGCGCTAAAACAGCCACCGTCAAATGGTGCAGTTGAAGTCTTGTTCTCGGACTCGACTCGGATCAATAGTGGACTCGACTCGGAATTTTTTTTAATGACTTGGACTTGACACGGACTTGAACACCGGGGACTCAAGACTGGACTCGAGGTTTAGTGACTCAACTACAACACTGAGCTGTAGGTTTTACTGAGCATCTTACAGAACCAGCCACAGTGACCCAGTTCTTCTGGACACTTTGACTGTCACACTCGCTTCTTCATTTTGCACCAAAACCCAGTAGCCTTCATTATGTTTTCTTTTCTAATCTGAAAAGTGATCTCTTATGGAATATGCTGCTCAGACATATTACGAACTTTTTTTTTTCTGTAACGTTTAATTGTGTGCTGGAAAAAAAACGAACGTTTGGAACTCTAAAATGTTTTTGTACTGACTCGATAATGTAGAAGCCATAAAATAGAAATCTATAACAAAGTTTGGAACAAAGGGTGCATAAAAGTTTTGCACAGAACTGTGTATATATATATATATATATATATATATATATAAGATATATAAACCCTTTAGAATTTTCTATATTTCTGTATAAATATGACCTAAAACATCATCAGATTTCCACACAAGTCCTAAAAGTAGATAAAGAGAACCCAGTTAAACAAATGGAGACAAAAATATTATACTTGGTCATTTATTTATTGAGGAAAATAATCCAATATTACGTATCTGTGAGTGGCAAAAGTATGTGAACCTTTGCTTTCAGTATCTGGTGTGACCCCCTTGTGCAGCAATAACTGCAACTAAACGTTTCCGGTAACTGTTGATCAAGTCAAGTCAAGTCAGTTTATTTATATAGCACATTTAAAAACAGCAGCAGTTTACCCAAAGTGCATCACAGATAAAGGCAGTAAAAAGACATTTAGAAATCAGAGCAGGACACAGGCTACTACATAAGAAGGGCAAGGAATAGCTCATCTCATCTCATTATCTGTAGCCGCTTTATCCTGTTCTACAGGGTCGCAGGCAAGCTGGAGCCTATCCCAGCTGACTACGGGCGAAAGGCGGGGTACACCCTGGACAAGTCGCCAGGTCATCACAGGGCTGACACATAGACACAGACAACCATTCACACTCACATTCACACCTACGGTCAATTTAGAGTCACCAGTTAACCTAACCTGCATGTCTTTGGACTGTGGGGGAAACCGGAGCACCCGGAGGAAACCCACGCGGACACGGGGAGAACATGCAAACTCCGCACAGAAAGGCCCTCGCCGGCCCCGGGGCTCGAACCCGGACCTTCTTGCTGTGAGGCGACAGCGCTAACCACTACACCACCGTGCCACCCAGCAAGGAATATAAGACAAGTTTTAAAAAAAAAAGATATTAAGAGTCAAGGATAAAGATAATCAATAAATACACAAATTAAAATAAGTAAATAAATAGAAATCGAAACAACAACTATGATTTGAATAAATAGAAACAAGATTAAGATAAAAACAGGATTAAAAAAAGAAAAACTGTGTCAGACTGAACTAAAAGCAAGGGTAAAAAGATAGGTTTTCAAATTAGTTTTAAAACTGGCAATGGTTGGGCAGGATTTGATGTGGGGTGGGAGACTATTCCAAAGCTTTGGGGCAAAAACAGAAAACGCTCGGTCACCTCTGCTTTTGAGGCGTGAGTGGGGGACTGTGAGGAGTTGCTGGGAGGATGACCTGCGTGACCTTGGGGGAGAATAGAGGGTTAAAAGCTCTATTATACAAGATGGAGCAAGACCATTGAGAGCTTTAAAAACAAAAAGTAAAATTTTAAAGTCGATTCTGTATTTAATTGGTAGCCAGTGGAGGTGAGCCAAGACAGGTGAGATTATTATATTCTCTCTTTTTAGTACCAGTTAAAAGCCTAGCTGCTGCATTTTAGGCCCTTTGTAGCCTATTGATGTTAGACTGGGTTAAAACTGTGCACAAAGAGTTGCAATAGTCCAAACGGGATGAAATAAAAGCATGAATGAGAGTTTCAAGATCAGTAGAAGATAAAAGTGGCTTTAGTTTGGCTATGGTTCGGAGCTGATAAAAGCTTCCCTTCACCACACTGCTGGCTTGACTATTAAAACTCAGTGAACTGTCCGTTGAAATGCCAAGACTTCTCACTGTACTGTGAACATTCGCAGATAGGGGGTCAAGTGCAATTGTCAGGCTGGCTACAGAATAGGGGGATCCAAATACCATTACTTCAGTTTTATTGTCATTTAATTGAAGAAAATTAGTAGCCATCCAGATTTTAATATCACTCAGGCAGTTGAACAGATTGGTTAGTGAGGTATTGTCTGTTGTCACAGGCAGGTACAACTGTGTGTCATCTGTATAGCAATGGTATTGAATGTCGTGTTTTTTGTAGAATTGAGCCAAATGGTAGCATGTACAGTGAGAAGAGAAGAGGGCCTAGAATTGAACCTTGGGGGACACCACATTTGATGGGGGTGGAGGATAATGTGCAGTTTCCCAATTGAACAGAAAAAGTTTGATCCTTCAGGTATGAGGTAAACCAATTTAAAACTGGGCCCTGTAGACCAGCACAGTTCTTCAGGCTAGTTAAAAGGATGTCACGACCAATTGTATCAAAAGCGGCACTAAGGTCAAGTAAGACTAAAACAGCACTGGACCCAGAGTTCGTACATAGCAAGATATCATTGAGTACCTTCAGCAAGGCAGACTCGGTGCTGTGTAGAGCTCTAAAACCAGATTGAAATTTGTCAAAGATATCAAACGTGTTCATTTCATTTCATTATCTCTAGCCGCTTTATCCTTCTACAGGGTCGCTGGCAAGCTGGAGCCTATCCCAGCTGACTACGGGCGAAAGGCGGGGTACACCCTGGACAAGTCGCCAGGTCATCACAGGGCTGACACATAGACACAGACAACCATTCACACTCACATTCACACCTACGGTCAATTTAGAGTCACCAGTTAACCTAACCTGCATGTCTTTGGACTGTGGGGGAAACCGGAGCACCCAGAGGAAACCCACGCGGACACGGGGAGAACATGCAAACTCCACACAGAAAGGCCCTCGCCGGCCACGGGGCTTGAACCCAAGACCTTCTTGCTGTGAGGTGACAGCGCTAACCACTACACCACCGTGCCGCCCCCAAACGTGTTCAAATAGGATAAAAGCTGAGAAGCAACCACCTTTTCCAAGATCTTAGACAAAAAAGGTAGCTTGGATATGGGCCAGTAATTCTTTAGGATACAAGGATCTAAGCTTGGTTTTTTTAAAAGTGGTTGTACAGTGGCATGTTTAAAACAAGAAGGGACAACACCATTATTTAGCGAGCTGTTAACTATGGCTAAAATCAGGGGGCAAATGGAAGGGAAAACATCTTTAAAAAGGTGCGAAGGAATGATGTCTGAGGGACAGACAGTGGGCTCCATCTGTAAGATCACCTCAGACAGTTGGGAGGATGTCACTGGTGTAAAATACTGGAGAACATTAACAGGATGGGGACTAGCTGTGAAATCAAACTGTGACTGTGGGATGTTTGCCCTTATGGTGTCAATTTTTTCAGTAAAGAATTAAAAAAATTCCTCACATGTTTCATTATTGGAAGCAGAGGTAACTGGAGCAGCTGGGTTTAAAAGAGAGTTGATTGTCTTGAACAACACTCTGGGTCTATTTGCGTCTTTGTTTATGAGGTTACTAAAATAGTCCTTTCGTGCCATCTGTACAGAGAGTTGGTAGCGTTTTAGGTGGTCTTGCAAGATTTCATATGATACTTGTAGTTTGTCTTTTTTCCATTTACGTTCAGCCCGTCTACAGACACGTCATGCAGCGCGGGTGGAATCATTAAGCCAGGGTGTAGTATTGGACCTAACTTTCCGAGACTTGAGAGGGGCCACATCATTTAAAATGCTGGCGCAAGTAGAGTTAAAAAGATTGACAAGCTCGGAGGTGTCGCTGCAGGTGGCTAGGGCTTCAGTGATTCGGGGTAGGTGGCAGTCAGAAAACGAATTGGAGAAAAGTTGTGCAGTGGCTGAGTTTATAGATCAGGTAAAGGAGCAGGGGATGATGGGGAGGAGGGATAGGAGGAGGACCAGAGAGATTTGAACTGTATCATGAAGTGATCTGACACAGTGATGTCAGAAATGAAGAAGTGTGAGACAGGAAAACCAGATGACAGGACAGGATCAAGTGTGTGGCCTTTCTGATGTGTAGGGCCAGATACTAATTGGGTTAAATTAAAAGAGTCAAACAGGTTTAAAAATTCGCTCACCATGGGCTTATTTGGACAACACACATGAACGTTAAAGTCACCTAAAATTAACAACTTATCAGAACGAGAGGCCATGACAGACAAAAGGCCAGAAAACTCTTGAATGAAAGTGCTGGAGGCTTTGGGAGGCCTGTACACCAGAGCGCATAGGACAGGGGAAGGGCCATTAATCGATAAGAGTTGCACCTCAAAAGTGGAATAAGCGCTGGTGGGAAGAAATCTGCATTTAAATGAGTTGTTGAAAAAAGTGACTAAACTGCCTCCATGACCAGAAGACCTTGGTGAGCTTAAAAAACGAAAATGAGGGGGACAGAGTTCGCCGAGTGAAAGGTGATCACCAACAGTAAGCCAAATCTCAGTTACAAATACAAAATCCGGTTGACAAGATGTTATAATCTCATCTCATCTCATCTCATCTCATTATCTCTAGCTGCTTTATCCTGTTCTACAGGGTCGCAGGCAAGCTGGAGCCTATCCCAGCTGACTATGGGCGAGAGGCGGGGTACACCCTGGACAAGTCGCCAGGTCATCACAGGGCTGACACAGACACAGACAACCATTCACATTCACACCTACGGTCAATTTAGAGTCACCAGTTAACCTAACCTGCATGTCTTGGGACTGTGGGGGAAACCGGAGCACCTGGAGGAAACCCACGCGGACACAGGGAGAACATGCAAACTCCGCACAGAAAGGCTCTCGCCGGCTACGGGGCTCGAACCCGGACCTTCTTGCTGTGAGGCGACAGCGCTAACCACTACACCACCGTGCCGCCGTTATAATGTCATTTAAAATAAAAGTCTTATCTGTCAGAGATCGGACATTTATTAGGGCAATGCTGATCGGTGATGGCTGAGCCGCTGGTGTCGAGGATAATGTTAAGTTCATATGGGCTGGTAGTGAACGAAGATTCGCTGCATTTACTCTGCCAGTGCGTGTGGTTTTGAGGGGGGAGCGAGGAGTCCAGCGCACTGGGATAAGATCCATGCGTAGTGGTGGAGGAGCCAGGCGCTGAAGATTTCGCAAGTCTATGCCCCCAACCCTGAATTTGGAATTAACGGCAACAGCCTTGGTGCAGGTACCGGGGCTGACGAGCAATCCCAATGCTGGTGCAAAGTTTGTAAACTCCAGGGGACAGATGAAGTGACGACGAGTTCATTTTTAACAAGTCCGCTGGAGAATAGCACAGATCCATAGCCCAATGCGGTGTGCTGGAAAGGCTGCAGAAGCTGTAAATAATCCACAGTGTCAACAAAATGACGAGGAGATAAAAAACCAGTTCTGAGATGATGGGATGCATTGTAATTCACCACAGAACACCATGAGAGCCAGCAGAAACTCACAGCCAGATTGACAGCCCCGATAAGCCAGCTACCAGATACCAGCACTTATCAGAAAAGGTGGGGAAGCTACCAATTCTGGCTAAATGCTACAATGAGCATACAACAGTGAGGAAGTGGAGACTTACACACTCGCACGCCGGGGGTCAACAGCATCCACAGCAGAGAGGGCTCGAGTTAGGCCGGAGAGACGCTAGCACACCCACGAGAAAGATGGCAGGTCCCAAGGATACAGGTAATCCAATCAGACAGTGAGGATAAACAATCCAAACATATCGGTAAAGTCCAGGTTTACAATTTCACACAATTATTAATTAATGAGAGGAGAAACAGAACACTCTCTCCCTCACTGCCTTTCTGAAGTTTCCCGCCAGAGGAAGTGACGAGTCCATCTCCCGATGAGTGAATGAATAGATGTGGGCTGCTCAGTGAGCAGGTTGTGTGCACTGGCTTGGAGGAATTTTAGCCCATTCCTCCGTACAGAACAGCTTCAACTCTGGGATGTTGGTGGGTTTCCTCACATGAACTGCTCGCTTCAGGTCCTTCCACAACATTTCGATTGGATTAAGGTCAATAGCATTCTGGCTTGTCCACGTGATCTTTAGCAAACTGCAGATGAGCAGCAATGTTCTTTTTGGAGAGCAGTGGCTTTCTCCTTGCAACCCTGCCATGCACACCATTGTTGTTCAGTGTTCTCCTGATGGTGGACTCATGAACATTAACATTAGCCAATGTGAGAGAGGCCTTCAGTTGCTTAGAAGTTACCCTGGGGTCCTTTGTGACCTCGCCAACTGTTACATACCTTGCTCTTGGAGTGATCTTTGTTGGTCGACCACTCCTGGGGAGGGTAGCAATGGTCTTGAATTTCCTCCATTTGTACACAATCTGTCTGACTGTGGATTGGTGGAGTCCAAACTCTTTAGAGATGGTTTTGTAACCTTTTCCAGCCTGATGAGCATCAACAACGCTTTTTCTGAGATCCTCAGTGTTCGTGCCATGATACACTTCCACAAACATGTGTTGTGAAGATCAGACTTTGATAGATCCCTGTTCTTTAAATAAAACAGGGTGCCCACTCACACCTGATTGTCATCCCATTGATTGAAAACACCTGACTCTAATTTCACCTTCAAATTAACTGCTAATCCTAGAGGTTCACATACTTTTGCCACTCACAGATATGTAATATTGGATCATTTTCCTCAATAAATAAATGACCAAGTATAATATTTTTGTCTCATTTGTTTAACTGGGTTCTCTTTATCTACTTTTAGGACTTGTGTGAAAATCTGATGATGTTTTTGGTCATATTTATGCAGAAATATAGAAAATTCTAAAGGGTAGACCCATACACACACACACCGTTTGTATAATGCTAAAAATCATATTAATTTTTGAAGCTGTTTCTGTAGAGAAGTGTTCGAGCTTGATGACTCTCTCTCTCTTTCTCTCTCTCACTGTTTACTGCAGTGTGAGTGGTGTGTTTCTGAGAGACGTGCTGCTTTGTTTACCAGTGTTTTCTCCCACCACCGATCACTCTCAGGCAGCTAGAAAGTGACAGTAGCGAGCGGCGTGTCACCTCCATCCCCCGCCAGCTCTCCACCGCCTTCACCACTCTGCCTCTGCCAGGACAGCGGGGCTGAATTTAATGCCGTGCTGCCTGAGAGCAAAATAAATGCACTGTGCTGTTTTTGATGGTGCCCCGTGCATATATTAAGTATGATTAAACAGCACACTTTCCCTCCATCAAGTGTTTTAATGGCTTTTTTGATGACATGAATTAGTAATAATGGCGGTGCGCGGCGCAGCGCGGAGAGACGCTTGTTTTTGTGTCTTCGTGTTTATTGCATTATCCGCACGGGAGCCGCGGTTTATGATGTAAAGGAGTAAAAGGCGACGTGAAAGTATTTTTTCGTGCACTTTGTTGAAATGAGCGATTGAGGCAGGAGGTCTGATCCGGACAGATGAAAGTGCCTCGTTTGCCATCTCGCTTACACCGAAATCAATCCTGCGAGGAGATTACAACCAGGGTGCGTCATGTAACTCAGCCAATGACTAATTACATCTGTGAGATGCGATTACGGCAAGCTTTAGCGCACATGGATCCCACTCGTTAGTCATTGTGTGTCAATTTCACCCGTGGCGTTGTCTCTTGGCAGAGCTAAAGTACGGCCCGTGTGACTGACATTAATCCTGCTTGTACATTTTCACCATTTTTCTTATTATCTCTCCCGGTGAATAATTCAGATTTATTTCAAATCCACCAAACACCCGGTTGGCGTTTCATCTTTCATCATGCGTCTGGCACAGGTTGATACTAGATGCAGCTTTGATTTATTTACTCTTCACTCTGTCCTTCTGAAATGATTCACCAACACAGTTTTTTTGTCAGTATTCTTTTGTGTGTGTGTGTCTGTCTGTCTGTCTGTCTTTCGCTCTCTCTCGCTCTCTCTTAGACAGGGTGGTTATTGTCGAATAATAAGTACAAATGTGTGTGTGCGTGTGTGTGTGTGAGAGAGAGAGAGAGAGAGAGAGAGAGAGAGAGAGAGAGACACACACTGGTTTCTGACATGCAGCAGGTTGTTGATAAGCCCTCTGATGTCCCCAAAATCATTTGGAGCGTAGAGAAAGTGTGGGATTGATTTCCTGCCATCACCATGGCAACAAATAACGTGATCCCTTCCAGAAGCACACCTTAATTAGTTAAATTATTACTCTGGGGAGGAGCGGTGTGCCTGGAGAAGCCATTTCCTCCAAAGTGTAACTCCACTTGTATGATCCTCTAGGTGATTTATCTTATCATGCTGCAGCCTTGTGTGTGTGTGTGTGTGTCCGTGTGTCCCAGTCTGCATGGTCACTGACAGAGCATCTCATCATTTCGAGACTCATCCTGAACAGGATCTACATGCACACTTCAACATCACAGCAGTCAGTGTGTCAGTCTGAACTCCCGACTCGTTCTGATGGTTTATCTGAATCACTGAAATAAGAAACAGTGAAATTAATAATAGAACTATAGTATTAGATGTGGGCGGTACGGTGGTGTAGTGGTTAGCGCTGTCGCCTCACAGCAAGAAGGTCCGGGTTCGAGCCCCGTGGCCGGCGAGGGCCTTTCTGTGCGGAGTTTGCATGTTCTCCCCGTGTCCGCGTGGGTTTCCTCCGGGTGCTCCGGTTTCCCCCACAGTCCAAAGACATGCAGGTTAGGTTAACTGGTGACTCTAAATTGAGCGTAGGTGTGAATGTGAGTGTGAATGGTTGTCTGTGTCTATGTGTCAGCCCTGTGATGACCTGGCGACTTGTCCAGGGTGTACCCCGCCTTTCGCCCGTAGTCAGCTGGGATAGGCTCCAGCTCGCCTGCGACACTGTAGAAGGATAAAGCGGCTAGAGATAATGAGATGAGATGAGTATTAGATTGAAATATTATGATGTAAATAAAGCTCATTGATAGAATACAGGAAGTTTAGGCTTTAATATCATCATAAACGTGTTACTTTTTATTTAGAGTTGATAAAAACACTGCAGTGACTCTATTTAAACAGCAGATTGTTTGATCCTAATACTTTTTATTTACTTCCTCTCTTTTTCTCACTGTATCTGTCTCACTCTGTCTGCATCAATGTATCTGTCTCTCTCTCTCTCTCTGTGCACCTGTCTCACTCTGTCTGTCTGCTTCGATGCATCTGTGTGCCTCTCTCTCTCTCTCTCTCTGTCTCTTTTTCTTGCTCTGTCTCTGTCCCTCTCTCTGCCTCTTTTTCTTGCTCTGTCTCTGTCCCTCTCTCTGGGTGTCTGTCTGTGTCTGTCTTCCTGTCTCTGCCTGCCTCTCACTGTCACGCTCTCTCTCTCTCTGTCTGTCTCTCTTTGTTTTTGCTTCTCTGTATCTCTCTCTTTGTCTCTGTCTTTCTTTCTTGCCCTGTCTCTGTCCCTCTCTCTCTGTCTTTCTCCCTATTTTTGTCTGCCACTCTGTCTCTCTTTTCATCACTGTCTGCTCTTCTCTCTCTCTCTGCACCTGTCTCACTCTCTGTGTCTGCTTCGATGCATCTGTCTCTCTCTCTCTCTGCCTGTCTCTTTTTCTTG
This sequence comes from Neoarius graeffei, assembly GCF_027579695.1. Lineage (NCBI taxonomy): Eukaryota > Metazoa > Chordata > Actinopteri > Siluriformes > Ariidae > Neoarius > Neoarius graeffei. Next base: position 73,167,907 of record NC_083579.1, read on the forward strand.
TTCTGTCTCTTTCCCTCTCTCTGTCTCTCTCTGTATCTGTCTGTCTCTCTGGCTCTTTTTCTTGCTCTCTCTGTCCCTCTCTCTGGGTGTCTGTCTGTCTGTCTTCCTTTCTCTGCCTGCCTCTCTTTCTCTCTCTCTCTTTCTCTGTCTCTCTGTTTGTGTCTCTGTCTCTGTCCCTCTCTCTCTGTCTTTCTCCCAATTTTTGTCTGCCACTCTGTCTCTCTTTTCATCACTGTCTGCCCTTCTCTCTCTCTCTGCACCTGTCTCATTCTGTCTGTCTGCTTCGATGCATCTGTCTCTCTCTCTCTGCCTCTTTTTCTTGCTCTGTCTCTGTCCCTCTCTCTGGGTGTCTGTCTGTGTCTGTCTTCCTGTCTCTGCCTGCCTTTCACTGTCGCTCTCTCTCTCTCTCTGTCTCTCTTTGTTTTTGCTTCTCTGTATTTGTCTCTCTTTGTCTCTGTCTTTCTTTCTTGCCCTGTCTCTGTCCCTCTCTCTCTGTCTTTCTCCCTATTTTTGTCTGCTACTCTGTCTCTCTTTTCATCACTGTCTGCTCTTCTCTCTCTCTGCACCTGTCTCACTCTCTGTCTGCTTCAATGCATCTGTCTCTCTCTCTCTCTCTCTCTCTCTCTCTCTCTGTCTGTCTCTTTTTCTTGCTCTGTCTCTGTCCCTCTCTCTGTCTCTCTGGCTCTTTTGCTTGATCTGTCTCTGTCCCTCTCTCTGGGTGTCTGTCTGTGTCTGTCTTCCTGTCTCTGCCTGCCTCTCACTGTCTCTCTCTCTCTCTGTCTCTCTTTGTGTTTGCTTCTCTGTATCTGTTTCTCTTTGTCTCTCTGTCTTTCTTGCCCTGTCTCTATCCCTCTCTCTTTCTGTCTTTCTCCCTATTTTTGTCTGCCACTCCCTGTCTCTCTTCATCACTGTCTGCTCTTCTCTGTACTCTCTCTCTCTCTCTCTCTCTCTCTCTCTCTCTCAGGCAGGGTGGTTATTGCGGAATGATGGGCACAAGCTCATTGTATAGCCATCAAGTGGGAAATGCCACAGCGATGATGTCACCACAGAGCTGCAGCTCCAACACGTCTCCTTCAGGTAAAGACGCTTTCTAATCACATTCCACACCATGGAAGTCCCTTTACGTCCTCATGTCCTTCCAAACACCGCTCACACGGCACAATAAAGCCTGAAATAAAAAGGAGTGATATTGTTCAGGTCAATCTGAATTGCTAAATGATGTATATATGATGTTTAGAGCAGTATGTGGTGGGGTGTTCGTATATGGCGATTAATTTTTTTAAAACTGGGAGACATTTTTGTTATGATTCAGCAAAAGTGAGTGTGGCGTGAATAATATAGTGGGTGTGGGGTTTCTGTTTATGAGAAGGTCGTTACAGGAATGTTCATGTACAAAACAGTGACTAATATTTGTACATTATTGAAGTGTTTAGCTTATTTAGTAGATAGAAAGACAGAAAATGTCAAATAAATGGATGGATGGAGTTTAGATGATGGATGGAGAGATAAATAAATTAATAAATAAAGTCATGGGAAAAAGAAATTACACCCTCCTTCACAGTGGCGTGCACAGACATTCTGGGGGGAAAAAAGGGCACTTTTTTGCGCATGTGGAACACCTTATTATAAAAGTGTGAGATTTAACCCTCCTCTTGTGTTCGGGTCGCCACTGACCCGTTTTAGTTTTTAAAGGTGTAAAACAACCACTTAATGTTAATTTATTACATCAAGGCTTTTTGACTTTGCCAGGAATCTCTAGTTGAACAAAATAGAAAAAGAAATTTTTGTTTTCCTAAATCTGAAAATGGTCTAGCAAAAAATATAATACTTATGTGCAGTTGTTTCTGTATGCGACGGGCTACTTCACGACAAAATCATTACAGCTTGGGCTTAGAGGGCAAACAATACATTTTCACTCGATTCATGTGTTACCTGGCTGGTGGGGCAGGGGAAGAGCTGACTGACTGCCCGATGTGTTGTCTGCGCTACGACAAGGCCGTGGCTTCCAGGACGCTATGCTGCTGCAACCTCACATTGAATGCACTGCACACTTGTTCACATGACAGAGCAAGAGAGACAGAGGTCCGGTGTGTGTGCGGAGGGGGCACACATCGGGACATTATTTTCACACACGCTTTTAATGCTGCGGCTTTTCTAAAAGATCACGTCGACATTGGCCTCAGTAAACTGTAAAAAAAAAAATTCAAAAGGGCACTTTTTTGGACAGAGGGCAGAGGGGCAGGTGCTTGAGCACCACCTCGTGTCTATCTGTGCACGCCACTGCTCCTTCAATTCTCTGGTGCTCACCAACCTTTAATTGAAATACATATATTCAGAGAAAAACAAATTCCTCATCAAAGAATAATTATTTTCAACAAAAATATACGTGTCACAATTATTGGTACTCCTGCATTTACTAATACTATACAACCTCCTTTTGCCAGTAAAACAGCACTGAATTTTCTCCTATAACATTTGATAAGGTTGGAGATACAGTGCAGGGCATCTGAGCCCATTCCTCTTTGGATTGGATTGGATTGGATTGGATTAACTTTAATACTCCCCAAAGGGGAAACTCAGTGCCACCATCAACATACAAGACACAACACAACATGAAGCAAGACATTAAAACAGGTACAGGACAGAAGATATAGCAGAGAGCAACATAGAGAAGCAGACCATGGCAATGGACCACCAACATGTGCAACATACAGCAGTATAAGCAAGGAAGAAAACAAGCATCAACAGTTAATGGCAATGGACCACCAACATATGCAACACAGAACAGTATAAAAAGAACCATGCACAATCTCCACAATCTCTCCAGATCATCCAGGGTCCTCAACCCTCTCTTCTTGTGCTCTCTCCTCTTCAGCTCAGCCCACAGGTTTTCACTGGGGTTCAGGTCAGGGGACTGAGATGGCCATGGTAGAAGCTTGATTCTGTGCCCAGTGAACCATTTTTGTGTTGATTTGGACATGTGCTTCGGATCATTGTCCTGCTGGAAGATCCAAAAACAACCCCAAAACATCACAGAACATCCACCATGTTTGACAGTTGGGATCGGGTTCTTTTCATGATAGCCATCTTTTTTTTTTCTTTTTTTTTTACACCAAACCCATGCTGAGTGTTTATTGCCAAAAAGCTCCATTTTTCTTACATCAAGCCAAAGAACACAGTTCCGGTCAAAGTTGTAGTAGAGTTTCACAAACTTTAGGCGCTTATATTTGTGGTAAATTGACAGAAAAGGCTTTTTTTTTCACGCATACCGTCCATATAATCTGTTGGCATGGAGATGGTGTCTAACGGTGGTTTTGAAGACTTTCTGGATACCCCAACATTCACCAACATTGATCCTTGGGGATTTTTTTTTTTTGCCTCTCTTACCCTCTTCGACCGCGAGTTGGCCTAGTGGTTAGCGTGTCCACCTCTCGACCGGGAGATCACGAGCTCTACTCGCAGTCAGGTCACACCAAAGACCATCATAAAAACGGTACCTACTACCGTCTGGCAAGGCACACTGCAATATAGATGCGAGTGGGGAAGTCAAACTCTCGCGGTTACCAGAGGACCAGTCCCCCACTGTAACCTTAGCTGTATAGGCGAGAGGCCGAGGGCTATCGAAACGGAGATCAGCGCCACACCCATACGCCTTAAAGAGTCGGTTAGTACTGGGACAAAAGGCTGCCTGGGAAGACCAGATTCTGGTGTGAGAGGGACTTTGTCTTTACCCTCTTCCTCACTGTACATGGGGGCAAAATAAACATGGGTCCTCTTCCAGGCAAATTTGTAACAGTTCCAGTTGGTGTCCTCTTTTTTTTATTACCTCGCCCAGGATGGAGTCCACCGGGGGCGAGGTATTGTTTTTGGTGGGGTTTCTTTGTTTTTTTGTTAGCAACATTACAGGAAAACAGCTGGACCAATCTTCATGAAACTTTCAGGACAGATAAGCATTGGTCTCAAATAGAACCTCCAACATTTTGAGGGTCATCTGATCAAGGTCACCAAAAAGGTCAAAATCATTTTTGGTGCAAATGGTGTCCCAGTGTTCTGAATGTGTCCCAGATAACTCCCTACTCACTACATAGTGGACTATATACTCAGGTTGCCATTTTGTAGTGCTGTCTGAATGTATAGTGAGAATTATTACACCCTATATAGTGCACTCAAATTATCTCACAATGCATCATGAAAAGTAGTGCCGCTGCAAAGAAAAAAAAAAGGCCGCGGCAAAGAAGAAAAAAAGGCCGCGGCAAAGAAGAAGTTTTATCATTTAATCAATGAGCTCATTACTGTATATAGTCTTCTATATAGTAATTCCCTGTATAGTGAGTAGTGAACGAGTGAGTGATTTAGGACACAGCGTTTGTAACCAATCAGCACTTATCCTGATCAAGTTCGATTACCCGTTCTGTTTCTTGATAAACTTTCGGAACTAATCAGAACTAGAAACGAAATAAGAGAAACCTCGTTATAACTTCGTAATATCAGAAGAGAATCAGCAGATAAAAAGATAAACGAAATTCACCTCATAGTTCACTAAGGCTACTGATTCGATATCGAGTAAATGGTGTTTATTTTAAGAAAATTTACTTTTTGATTATCACAGCTTTTGTTTGGTCCTTCTGAAAAATCTAAAAAGTTTTGTAAGGGTTTTTTTTTTAGCTTTTGGGCAGATATTTAGAATCTTTACACTACACTTATTAAACAAAATGTTCTCATTAGTATTAGTGACCTTGAAAGAACAGAGACCACACTTGTGAGATTGAATCAGTTTTTATAACATTAAAATAAGTGCTACTAGGTGAGGTTTGCTTTGCCTGGCAACACTTATTATTATTATTATTATTATTATTATTATTATTATTATTGCCCTAACAGTAGAAATGAACGCTTTCAGGCGAGTAGCTACAGTGGGGCAAAAAAGTATTTAGTCAGCCACCAATTGTGCAAGTTCTCCCACTTAAAAAGATGAGAGAGGCCTGTAATTTTCATCATAGGTACACTTCAACTATGAGAGACAGAATAGGGGGAAAGAATCCAGGAAATCACATTGTAGGATTTTTAATGAATTAATTGGTAAATTCCTTGGTAAAATAAGTATTTGGTCACCTACAAACAAGCAAGATTTCTGGCTCTCACAGACCTGTAACTTCTTCTTTAAGAGGCTCCTCTGTCCTCCACTCATTACTTGTATTAATGGCACCTGTTTGAACTCGTTATCAGTATAAAAGGCACCTGTCCACAACCTCAAACAGTCACACTCCAAACTCCACTATGGCCAAGACCAAAGAGCTGTCAAAGGACACCAGAAACAAAATTGTAGACCTGCACCAGGCTGGGAAGACTGAATCTGCAATAGGTAAGCAGCTTGGTGTGAAGAAATCAACTGTGGGAGCAATTATTAGAAAATGGAAGACATACAAGACCACTGATAATCTCCCTCGATCTGGGGCTCCACGCAAGATCTCACCCCGTGGGGTCAAAATGATCACAAGAACGGTGAGCAGAAATCCCAGAACCACACGGGGGGACCTAGTGAATGACCTGCAGAGAGCTGGGACCAAAGTAACAAAGGCTACCATCAGTAACACACTACGCCGCCAGGGACTCAAATCCTGCAGTGCCAGACGTGTCCCCCTGCTTAAGCCAGTACATGTCCAGGCCCGTCTGAAGTTTGCTAGAGAGCATTTGGATGATCCAGAAGAGGATTGGGAGAATGTCATATGGTCAGATGAAACCAAAATAGAACTTTTTGGTAAAAACTCAACTTGTCGTGTTTGGAGGAGAAAGAATGCTGAGTTGCATCCAAAGAACACCATACCTACTGTGAAGCATGGGGGTGGAAACATCATGCTTTGGGGCTGTTTTTCTGCAAAGGGACCAGGACGACTGATCCGTGTAAAGGAAAGAATGAATGGGGCCATGTATCGTAAGATTTTGAGTGAAAACCTCCTTCCATCAGCAAGGGCATTGAAGATGAAACATGGCTGGGTCTTTCAGCATGACAATGATCCCAAACACACCGTCCGGGCAACGAAGGAGTGGCTTCGTAAGAAGCATTTCAAGGTCCTGGAGTGGCCTAGCCAGTCTCCAGATCTCAACCCCATAGAAAATCTTTGGAGGGAGTTGAAAGTCCGTGTTGCCCAGCAACAGCCCCAAAACATCACTGCTCTAGAGGAGATCTGCATGGAGGAATGGGCCAAAATACCAGCAACAGTGTGTGAAAACCTTGTGAAGACTTACAGAAAACGTTTGAGCTCTGTCATTGCCAACAAAGGATATATAACAAAGTATTGAGATGAACTTTTGTTATTGACCAAATACTTATTTTCCACCATAATTTGCAAATAAATTCTTTAAAAATCAGACAATGTGATTTTCTGGATTTTTTTTTCTCATTCTGTCTCTCATAGTTGAGGTATACCTATGATGAAAATTACAGGCCTCTCTCATCTTTTTAAGTGGGAGAACTTGCACAATTGGTGACTGACTAAATACTTTTTTGCCCCACTGTATTTTTTGTTTTTAGAACCATTCCCTGACTTATGAAGGTCAACACACTTATCCCTAATTCAGTTTGTGTTCTCTTACCTTTCCCATGTTGCTACAGTAGATGACTAAGGCTGTGTCCGAAATCGCTCACTCGTTCACTACTCCCTACTCACGATCTCAGGAATTCTATATAGAGGACTATACAGTGAGCTCATTGGTAAAATGAAAACACTTTCGGACACTACTCCACCGCGCCGTTATTTACGTCATTACTGTTATACAATTAAAACGTGCCAGATCAGTCGGCTGGTGGGTTTTCAAAATAATAAATACATGCGTGTGTTTTTGTGATAAATCCATATTATACTGAGCGCATTTCCCACATTAATCAATACAAAGTACTTTGTGTCTGCTGCATCTTTCACTTCTTTTAAATCAAGGCTGAATACTTTCATTCTTCTTCGCCGCTGCATTTTATTAAATCAAATTTGAGGCTTTTGATTAATTCCTCGCTCTGCACTCTAACTTTTATTCTTGTATTTTATCCGTCTTATTCTATTTTAGCTTTTTCTATTCTCTTACTATTTTTAATTGTACTTGAATGCCCGTTTATAACATGTTTCTTCCTCCGTCCGTTCACCCCAACACACTTTTTTTTTTCTTTCAGCGCAAATGATGGGATGCATTGCTTGGTTAGTGACCACTGGTTGTACACTACTTTTCACGGTGCATTGTGGGATACTATGAGTGCACTATATAGGGTGTAATAATTCTCACTATACATTTGGACAGTGCTACAAAATGGCGAACTCACTATATAGTGAGTAGTAAGTGATTTCAGACACGGGGTAAGGGAATTTGACCTCTGTGTCACCTCATATCTGTTCCCCAGTTAATCAGGAAGTCATGGATTCCAGTTTGAAAGTTCCTACACACTCCAAACAACTCAAAAATACTGTACAATTTAAACGGGAAATATGCTTCGGGTACATTGTGTTCACTGGATTTTTTTAGGGGCGCCAGTAATAGTGGCACGTTTGCTTTTGTTGAAAATAATAATTTCTTAACGAGGGATTTGTTTCACTCTGAATAAATTTGCTTCAATTAAAGGTTGCTCATTTTTTTCAGTATGAGATGAAGCGAGGGCGGCACGGTGGTGTAGTGGTTAGCGCTGTCGCCTCACAGCAAGAAGGTCGGGGTTCGAGCCCCGTGGCCGGCAAGGGCCTTTCTGTGTGGAGTTTGCATGTTCTCCCCGTGTCCGCGTGGGTTTCCTCCGGGTGCTCCGGTTTCCCCCAAAGACATGCAGGTTAGGTTAACTGGTGACTCTAAATTGAGCGTAGGTGTGAATGTGAGTGTGAATGGTTGTCTGTGTCTATGTGTCAGCCCTGTGATGACCTGGCGACTTGTCCAGGGTGTACCCCGCCTTTCGCCCGTAGTCAGCTGGGATAGGCTCCAGCTCGCCTGCGACCCTGTAGAACAGGATAAAGCGGCTAGAGATAATGGATGGATGGATAATGGATGGATATACGTATATAATCTTGCATTGCGTTGCAAGTAGGTGTCACAAAAGTATACTATTTTTTTATCCACTGTCCCTGTTTTGTTCATTATAAGTGTTCCAGTGCTTAACATTTCTCCAGCGTAAAAAATAAATAAATAAATAAATTGATTCAATCCTAATCTATGTCACACTGTTACGGTTTTCGTTTGACTCCCCCCTCATGTAATCCTACGTTCAGACTTTGGACAGCAGCTGTTCCATGGTCATATCACTAATGGAAATACCACCAAGGACTCAAAGCAATACCAGAATCTGATGCTTGAATGATGTCGTGCTGCATTATGCAATGCTTTGAAACGGCAGCTAAGATCAATGTTATAGATCGCATACAATTTTAGAAACCATATAGATATGTGTATTTAAGATACTAAACACATTAATGGATTTTGAGGTTCCAAGATGTGAAACTGGTGCCTCGGAGCCTTCGTAAATTTGCCTCATCGCTCCAGTACAAAACTAAAGAAGCAAATTTCAAAGAGCAAACATCCATCCATTATCTGTAGCCGGTTATCCTGTGCAGGGTCGCAGGCAAGCTGGAGCCTATCCCAGCTGACTATGGGCGAGAGGCGGGGTACACCCTGGACAAGTCGTCAGATCATCACAGGGATGATACATAGAGACAAACAACCATTCACACTCACAGGTCAATTTAGAGCCACCAATTAGCCTAACCTGCATGTCTTTGGACTGTGGTGGAAACTGGAGCACCCGGAGGAAACCCACACAGACACGGGTCGAACATGCAAACTCCACACAGAAAGGCCCTCACAGTCAGCCACTGGGCTCGAACCCAGAACCTTCTTGCCATTAGGCAACAGTGCTAACCACTACACCACCGTGCCACATACGGGTACAGCAAACGTTCGGCTAATTGATTGCGTTCGTAGGAAGAGAAAATGCCATTTCTGACCAAACTGTGACTCTCACGAATTGATTAATAGCCACTTGTCTTTGCAGAATTGTGGACTCTGCTAAGAATAAGCGCCATTTATAAATAGAGACCGGAGCTGAATTGGGTGATAGTGTGCTAGTACAGCGCCTCTGCCACATTCCCTGAGGTGATAACATAGAAGAGCTTTGACCAGATTATCATGCTCACACTCTGTGCTGGCTGGCCCTCTGGGAGCCACACACACTCTTACACTTGCACACTCCAATGAGAAACACGGCACCAACATGGCACTGACACCATTTCTCTAGAGTTAGCAGCTCTGACTGCCAAACCAGCGCCGCAAAACGAAGTTGTAAATGAAGTCGCTGCATTTCTCCTTATCGAAAATGACGCCGTCTGAAATCACATCCTCACTAACTTCTTTACTATTTACTGTTTGACTTTTCTTTATAGAAAACAGTATATAGGAGACAGCAGCAAAGCAGACGCCAGATTGAATTCAGACAACACTTCGGAGCTAGTGCTCTCGAAACATGGCACTGTGGCGTAAACAGTGCCAGTGTGCCAAATGATCTCAGCGTTGCTGGTCCTAAGAGTGAATTTGTGTGTGAAAGGGATCCTGAATTGGACTGGCACCTCATTTTAGGTCATTTTTGCACTCACGTTTTTCCCCTTTGGTACAATAAGTGAAGTATGAACTCTGTTTTCAAGCCAGGAAGTGGTTTAGAGATCTGATCCTTGGTTCTGTTGAAAACAGGGGTCTGGAGTTCGAGCCTCAGGACGGTCCACAGTCAGGGCCGAGAAATGTGATTGGTTTAACTTGTCTCATTGCTTGTTATTAATATACAGTACCAGTCAAAAGTTTGGACACACCTTCTAATTCAATATCCATCCATCCATTATCTGTAGCCGCTTTATCCTGTCCTACAGGGTCGCAGGCTAGCTGGAGCCTATCCCAGCTGACTACGGGCGAAAGGCGGGGTACACCCTGGACAAGTCGCCAGGTCATCACAGGGCTGACACATAGACACAGACGACCATTCACACTCACATTCACACCTACGCTCAATTTAGAGTCACCAGTTAACCTAACCTGCATGTCTTTGGACTGTGGGGGAAACCGGAGCACCCGGAGGAAACCCACGCGGACACGGGGAGAACATGCAAATTCCGCACAGAAAGGCCCTCGCCGGCCACGGGGCTCGAACCCGGACCTTCTTGCTGTGAGGCGACAGTGCTAACCACTACACTTTTTCTTTATTTTTATTCATTAAACGACACTTCTTCATTTCTTAAAGTAATAATGAATGTCGTTTCTCTTTACTTAGTTGAGAGGTTCTTGACATAATACTGTATGGATTACTGCAGTTGTGGTGTTGAATAGGGCTATTTACTGTATTGTTATTATTTACTATTGACTGTTTGATCTCAAATGCATTTAGAAGGCAAGAAATTGCACTAATTAACTTTTGATGAGTCACATCTGTTAACTGAAAAGCATCCCAGGTGACTAACTCATGAAGCTGGTTAAGATAATGCCAGTAGTATGCAAAGAGTTATCAAGATAAATGTTGGCTATTTTGAAGAATCCAAAATATGAAACGTTTTGTTTTTTTTTAACACTTTTTTTTTGTTTTCCACATATTTAACAGTAGGGCAGCACGGTGGTGTAGTGGTTAGTGCTGTCGCCTCACAGCAAGAAGGTCCGGGTTCGAGCCCCGTGGCCGGCGAGGGCCTTTCTGTGTGGAGTTTGCATGTTCTCCCCGTGTCCGCGTGGGTTTCCTCCGGGTGCTCCGGTTTCCCCCACAGTCCAAAGACATGCAGGTTAGGTTAACTGGTGACTCTAAATTGACCGTAGGTGTGAATGTGAGTGTGAATGGTTGTCTGTGTCTATGTGTCAGCCCTGTGATGACCTGGCGACTTGTCCAGGGTGTACCCCGCCTTTCGCCCGTAGTCAGCTGGGATAGGCTCCAGCTTGCCTGCGACCCTGTAGAACAGGATAAAGCGGCTAGAGATAATGAGATGAGATGAGATATTTAACAGTTATTCCACTCAATCTCGTCGTACATGAGCTGATAGCTGATGAGGCGCGTAGCTTTGAGTCAGCTATAATCCATGTATAACGAGATTGAGCGGAATAACTGTTTTATTCTATCCACATTCACTGGATTTTGAGAAACGGAGCATTTTTATTTAAATTTTTTTGCAAATTCGATAAATAAAAACTTTATTCAAAACATCTGACAAAATCATTTCTGCTTAGAACGTAAACAAACCGGCGAAATGACAGGAGCAATTTGTGAAAAATGCTGTAATAATAATAATGCTTGAAAAAAATATATTCTTACCATCAAATATTTTATTCCGTATTTTGTGGCTTTTTTTTTTGGGGGGGGGGGTTGTTTTTGAGTCGAGTTTTTATTTCGTTTTCTCTTGGTTCACCAACACGCTCCACCATTTTATTTTTCTCTACTCTTACCCTGTGTCCAAAATCGCTCCCTACTCACTATATAGGGCACTATATAGTGAGGACGCCTTTTTGTAGTGCTGTCCGAAACCTTAGCGAGGATTATTTACATCCTATATAGTGCGCTCAAAGTATCCCACAATGCATCACGAAAAGTAGTGTACAACTATGTTCACTAACCAAAGCAATACATCCCATCATGCATTGCGGTCGCGCTGAAAGAAATCAAATTAAAAGTCTCAAATTTGATTTAATAAAATGCAGCAGCAAAGAAGAAAGTATTCAGCCTTGATTTAAAAGAACTGAAAGATGCAGCAGACACAAAGTACTTTGTATTGATTAATGTGGGAAATGCGCTCAGTATAATATGGATTTATCACAAAAACATACGCATGTATTTATTATTTTAAAAACCTACCGGCCGACTGATCTGGCACGTTTTAATTGTGCGACAATAATGACGTAAATACCAGCGCGACGGAGTAGTGTCCGAAAGAGTTTTTTCATTTTACCAATGAGCTCACTATATAGTCCTCTATATAGTAATTCCCTTTATAGGGAGTAGGGAGTAGTGAACGAGTGAGCAATTTCAGGCACAGGGATTGTATATGAGCTGATATCCTTGTAGTCGAGCAGCCAATCAGAGTGCATGATTGCTCATATCCAGTGAATGTGGACAGAATAATATGTGTTATTCTTTCCATAATCTAATGCAAAGCAACTTGAACAAAGAAAGAAAAAAAAAACAAGTATCAAACAATAATGTCGGCTTGAATCTAAGGACAAGGAAAAGCGCCGTTAATTTGGCAAAATGTTTTGAATCTTTTAACACAGGGTAAGTAGTTTGGGTTCTGTGCGTGGAAAGTTCAGGAATTAAAGCTCTAATGGCTCAAGTCACTAAATATGATTTTGCCTAATGTGCCTGATGTTTGCACAGACGTATTATTAAATAAATCTGTGCTACAGTCATAAAGGGCTTTGTGATTGTCTGTTGTGGCCCAAATGAGGATGGGTTCCCTTTTGAGTCTGGTTCCTCTCGAGGTTTCTTCCTCATGTCGTCTGAGGGAGTTTTTCCTCGCCACCGTCGCCACCGTCTTGCTCACTGGGGATAGATTAGGGATAAAATTAGCTCGTGTTTAAAGTAGTGCTGTCAAGCGATTAAAATATTTCATCGCGATTAATGTCACGACTGTCATAGTTAACTCGCGATTAATCGCAATTTAATCGCACATTTTTGTCACAGGGCGGCACGGTGGTGTAGTGGTTAGCGCTGTCGCCTCACAGCAAGAAGGTCCTGGGTTCGAGCCCCGGGGCCGGCGAGGGCCTTTCTGTGTGGAGTTTGCATGTTCTCCCCGTGTCCGTGTGGGTTTCCTCCGGGTGCTCCGGTTTCCCCCACAGTCCAAAGACATGCAGGTTAGGTTAACTGGTGACTCTAAATTGACCGTAGGTGTGAATGTGAGTGTGAATGGTTGTCTGTGTCTATGTGTCAGCCCTGTGATGACCTGGCGACTTGTCCAGGGTGTACCCCGCCTTTCGCCCGTAGTCAGCTGGGATAGGCTCCAGCTTGCCTGCGACCCTGCAGAAGGATAAAGCGGCTAGAGATAATGAGATGAGATGAGATGAGATTTTTGTCACATGAAAAACCATGTAATTCTCTTATCAGCATAAAAAAGTGAATGCGCTTGCTCACCGTTCGAACTACGGGGGTACACGGGGGATCCGAGATCCCCTGAAACAGACATGAGATCCCTTGAAAACATGATTTGGGAAATGTTGGGGGGTCTCTAAAATATTGTCAAAATGATGTTTATTGACATAGCAATCGTGTGTAACGGGAAGCATTTGCATATCCGAAGTGAGCGCGCGATGGAGAGACAAGCGCAAGCACCCCCCCAAGGGAAAAAAGGGACCCCCCGAAAATATCGGCATAGTTCGAACACTGGTTGTACCAATGTTGTTGTTTTTTTTTTAATTGCAGAGTATAACACGTCTTGTCACAGCCACTGCAAAGTGGGGCTGGAGCCGCCGATGGGAAAACGAAACCTTAGCCGAGCACCGTTGGCTCTTCGGGGGAGGGCAGAGGACTCTGGCTGTGCGGGGCGTGGCATCATGTCACAGAGCGTTAATCTCGCGATAAAAAAATTATCGCCGTTAAAATTGAGTCAAGTTAACGCGTTAATAACGCGACATTTTTGACAGCACTAGTTTAAAGTCATTCAAATTCTGTCAAGCTGCTTTGCGACAATGTCTATTGTTAAAAGCGCTATAGAAATAAACTTGACTTGACTTGATTACATTTTTGCACCATAAGAGATCTCTGAACGCAAAACGTTTGAGAAACCCTAATACATGATGCAGCGTGTGATGAGCTGATTAAATACTGACACTTGGTTTTTACTGCCTGTTTTGTCTTTTTTTTTTCAATAGGCCCCATGGGTGAGGGTGGAGAGGTGGCGATGCCGCCAGACTCCAAGCAGAAATCCAGCAGTAAAGAGGAAGTGATGCCGGTTGCCGAACCTCACAAACCCCCAAAGGTACAGATTGACTTGTTCACACTCCGAATATACCTGTGAAAGTGTGTAAAGTGTTTGTCTTTTAATTAAGCACCTTAGTGGAAATAAAGGTGGAGTTTGTAATTTTAAAATATGTTTTAGACCGATAATAAACATATAATTTCAAAGTTACTTTTGACAAAATGTGTGTCACGATGTTGTCATGCAGTCTCACGAGTTTAATTAGTGCTACTCCCTGAGCTGCTCAGCTCTGCTACTCTTTTTTTTTTAAAGGGTAACTGCAAATTATAAAAAATATGTCATGAAAAGATGATGTCAGGTAGCAGAGACAGCTACAGTTGCAAGAAGTGCTTTATAAACCCCCCGGCATATAACGTGGGGGGGATATACAGTAGCTATCGCTCTGCCCGTCCGTCTCTCTGTCCGTCTGTAAACATTTTAGTCTCCGGAGCATAAAAACTAAAAAAAAAAAAGGAGTTGTGCCTTTTGACATTTTGGGATTTCTGGGATTTTAATTTTTTCCGTATTTCCATGGCAACCGATTTAACTTCGGAAAATTTGGAGTAGGGTTTCATGTGGGGGCCGGGGGGATATGTCATCTCCTGATGACTCTTGTTTTCAAAATCTCAAATTATCAAACAGTAGTGTCGTCAGAAACAGGTAGAGGGATAAGCGATCAGCAAACAAAGTAATGAGGGCAAAACAAAAAAAAAAAAGTTCAAGAACAAAGTCAAAAACCAGATAAACTTGCAAAAGAAAGCCAGGCTTGGTATGTGAGGTGAGTGGATCAACATTGAGCAATACTTCGCATTGAGTGAGTATTTTGTGCGTATTCTTATGTACTGTTTGTGCGTGAGTCCAGGCATGCTTGATTAGAAATCCGGAGAACTTGAGCATGATGATGAGTGAGTGTTTTGAAAAGCATAGTCCATGTTTGCAGGCTGCAGTGCATTCCAGGCTTATAATACTCGAGTCCAGGACTCATGCCCTAATTTTAAGGACTCATCACTTGACTTGGACTTGAGCACTGATGACTCGGACTCATACATTAACTGCATTCGGACTCATAAATTGGAGACGAATACTCTGATTTTTTCATTATTTTTTGAAACATGCTTGGCATAAGATATTTATAGCTACATTAATTTTTATCCTAATTCCGTGCAAGAGAGTGCACATTCACCTGTACATACGTCATGTTCAGGAACAAACTAACGTTTATGGCGCTAAAATGCCTGGACAGAACGCCGCTAGGATTGTCCGCTTTGCTTATACAGACTTCTCGTGCAGTGGAGAAAAATGCACTGCTGTGTGTTCCATATGTAGAAGAACTATCGAGGAGACGACGGGGACGACCTCGAACTTCAATAGTCATTTGGCGAGACTCCACCCAGAGAAGGAAGCGACACGCTATGTTCATTGCTCTGTTGATAGTGGGCGGGGCTTGCTTGTTGAGCGATGAACTAGCTAGTGTTAACCTTCTCTCATGTTCTTTGCCCTGTTGATAGTGGGCGGGGCTTGCTGAGTGATGAACAAGCTTTTTATCTGTAGCCTGTTAACTAAAACGAGGCAGTCGAGCAGGAACGTCAGTCCGACACAGTAGCAGCGACGCTTTCACATAAAGGCAGCAACAGCCACCGTCACATGGTGCGACTGGAGTCTTGTTCTCGGACTCGACTCGAAATCTTCTTTAATGACTCAGACTTGAACACTGAGGATTCGAGACTGGACTCGGACTCGAGGTTTAGTGACTCAACTACAACTCTGGTGCATTCTGAGGAATAGAATCTGACACCGAGTCCGACATTAACATGACACACGAGTTGAAAGTGTATTTTCCATTATTTTGATCATTTCTGACAATTCACACCAAAGTAATGTTTTGTTATTGGTGTATTTTAAAAAAGTAGAGGGCTGGCCTTCGAAGAGATTGACTCATCATGGTAGCTACTTTTCCTGGGGGCGGGGCTTATTTCATTCCTACGCTCTCAGACGCATCTTTGTGCTTTGTTTCTGTCTGAAACACACACACACACACACACACACACACTTGTCAACTCCATGCTAGGATGCATACATGTATAGTTTCAGAGATCAGGTGGTGAGAAGTTTCCCCGAAGGCTAAAAATGAGAAATCTGAGAAAACAGTAGGGATTTTTAATACCACAGCAGTGAAAAGTTGCATATTTGTCTCAGTACAGAACTTCTTGCAAATCACACCAAAACAGCACATTACCAGATCAGAAACTGTTGAAGGTTGTATTTTCACCCACTTCTATTATGTTCTGTAGGGTCACTTTTATTTTTTAAGATATTTTTTTGGGCTTTTTTCACCTTTATTGGATAGGACAGTGTAGACAGGACAGGAAGTGAGCAGGAGAGAGAGACGGGGAGGGATCAGGAAATGACCTCGGGTCAGAATCAAACCCAGGTCCCTGGATTTATGGTATGGCGCCTTAGCCACCTGAGCCACTACGCCCCCAGGGTCACTTTGTTTTGACGGAAGTGTACTATAGACACCTGGAACTAGTGTGCTTCAAATAAAACACCTTAAAACACATTCACTATCAACTAAAATTAAAAAAAAGCTGAATTCTTTCAGAAGTAGTCATACCATTTATTTATTTGTTTGTTTGTTTGTTTACTCACTCACTCACTGAAAGGTTCCCCCAGGTGGAACGGTCAACCTCTCAAGATCAATGCCTTCGTGCCACCTGCAGAATTCTGGGGCAAAACACCGCGAAAAACAGACAGAGACCCAGAGATTGGTTTCACCGCCGTTTATTCACAGTTTTTCACCAAAGATGAAACATCCACAAAAACTTTTATACATTCGTTTATCTCTCTAAATGCAGCTGTGTCTGTGTTGTGTCTGTATGCGAATGTGTGTGTGTGTGTGTGAGTGAATGTGTGTATGTGTGTGTGTGTGTATGAATAAGAGTGTGTGTGTGTGTGTGTGTGTGTGAATATGTGTATGTCTGTGACCTTGGCGGGCGTGAAGAGGGGTGGGTGTGTGTGTGTGTGTGTGGAATGTGTGTGTGTGTTATGTGTGTGCGTATATCTTGTGGCTAGGTTAGTAAACCTTGGACTGAGCAAATCACATCTTAATTCCATCAATATGTTTGTGTGCGAGTGAAACTTTGGATCAATCATAAGCAAAATGTCCTGTATATATTTCATATCAACGGATGTTCTTAACAACTCAGCAACTCAGCATTTACGCACGACAAAGCGCGAGATATTTTTTACGACAATTTTAAACAAAGACACTATGTTTAGTCTAGCAAAGAAGTGTCTTCTCCCCTAGACGAAGGTCAAGTTACACAGGAATAGTTTAAAATCACTGTTATAGTATCTCATCTCATCTCATTATCTCTAGCCGCTTTATCCTTCTACAGGGTCGCAGGCAAGCTGGAGCCTATCCCAGCTGACTACGGGCGAAAGGCGGGGTACACCCTGGACAAGTCGCCAGGTCATCACAGGGCTGACACATAGACACAGACAACCATTCACACTCACATTCACACCTACGGTCAATTTAGAGTCACCAGTTAACCTAACCTGCATGTCTTTGGACTGTGGGGGAAACCGGAGCACCCGGAGGAAACCCACGCGGACACGGGGAGAACATGCAAACTCCACACAGAAAGGCCCTCGCCGGCCCCGGGGCTCGAACCCAGGACCTTCTTGCTGTGAGGCGACAGCGCTAACCACTACACCACCGTGCCGCCCCTGTTATAGTATATGTATTAGTATTATTAGTATATGTAATAGTTTAAAATAATAAAGGATCTTAAAAAGCTCTAAAATATTAAAATCATAAAGTCTTAACACATGAATTACCTTGTGCAGCAATAAGGCTAATATAAATCTATAAAACTATAAAACTAACATGAATCACTTAATGCAGCTTTAAATCTAACATTCAATCATTTCAATTCCAAATTCAACACTGGTTAAATCTAACAGTCACTCATTGGGTGTAGTGCTTCATTTCAGTGCTTTCTCACTATCAGCAAGAAAATATATTTTGCTTGATATCCCTCATCAAAAAATTCCCGTGCAGGGATTGGCCAAGGATGGCTCACGTGATGTAAAATAGTTCCACCATTAATCAAGCAATGTGTCATGTGACGTCAAAAAAAAAAAAGAAAAAACCCGATATGTTATGAGTCAGTCATGGTCTATCCTGGATATACCATGAACTGATGTCACAATTTCAAGCTGTACAGCCGACTCGGGTCCCAGCTGTTGCTCCGCAAGCATTTCTGTGTGTGTAGATCTACGGATCATGATCATACCTAGCGATGCAGGCAATAGCATAGTACACTGGATGTGCGCAGATCGAAGTTCGCTCCGGCGTAAACAACAAACATGGCTGCCTCCAGTGAGTTTATGCCGAGATGCAATCTTAACACTTTTAATTTGGAATTTTTCGATGAGGGATATAAATCTAATATACCATACACTGAAAGGCTCTGGTTGAAATTATGGATTCTCTTCAGTGACTGGCATAGAACTGCATCTCTCAGAAAATAGTACGATGCCGGTCATCTCAGAGAATCCATGATTTCAAACAGAGCCTCTCAGTGCGTGGTATATTAGATTATTTTTCTATCCACATACACTGGATATAAGCAATTGCGCTCTGATTGGCTATTCTACTACTAGGATATCAGCTCACATACCGTGAGTAGAGAAAAACAAAATGGTGGAGCGTGTTGCTGAACCAACCGAGGACGAAATACAACCCCGATTCCAAAGAAGTTGGGACAAAGTACAAATTGTAAATAAAAACGGAATGCAATGATGTGGAAGTTTCAAAATTCCATATTTTATTCAGAATAGAACATAGATGACATATCAAATGTTTAAACTGAGAAAATGTATCATTTAAAGAGAAAAATTAGGTGATTTTTAAATTTCATGACAACAACACATCTCAAAGTTGGGACAAGGCCATGTTTCCCACTGTGAGACATCCCCTTTTCTCTTTACAACAGTCTGTAAACGTCTGGGGACTGAGGAGACAAGTTGCTCAAGTTTAGGGATAGGAATGTTAACCCATTCTTGTCTAATGTAGGATTCTAGTTGCTCAACTGTCTTAGGTCTTTTTTGTCGTATCTTCCGTTTTACGATGCGCCAAATGTTTTCTATGGGTGAAAGATCTGGACTGCAGGCTGGCCAGTTCAGTACCCGGACCCTTCTTCTACGCAGCCATGATGCTGTAACTGATGCAGTATGTGGTTTGGCATTGTCATGTTGGAAAATGCAAGGTCTTCCCTGAAAGAGACGTCGTCTGGATGGGAGCATATGTTGCTCTAGAACCTGGATATACCTTTCAGCATTGATGGTGTCTTTCCAGATGTGTAAGCTGCCCATGCCACATGCACTAATGCAACCCCATACCATCAGAGATGCAGGCTTCTGAACTGCGCGCTGATAACAACTTGGGTCGTCCTTCTCCTCTTTAGTCCGAATAACACGGCGTCCCTGATTTCCATAAAGAACTTCAAATTTTGATTCGTCTGACCACAGAACAGTTTTCCACTTCGCCACAGTCCATTTTAAATGAGCCTTGGCCCAGAGAAGACGTCTGCGCTTCTGGATCATGTTTAGATACGGCTTCTTCTTTGAACTATAGAGTTTTAGCTGGCAATGGCGGATGGCACGGTGAATTGTGTTCACAGATAATGTTCTCTGGAAATATTCCTGAGCCCATTTTGTGATTTCCAATACAGAAGCATGCCTGTATGTGATGCAGTGCCGTCTAAGGGCCCGAAGATCACGGGCACCCAGTATGGTTTTCCGGCCTTGACCCTTACGCACAGAGATTCTTCCAGATTCTCTGAATCTTTTGATGATATTATGCACTGTAGATGATGATATGTTCAAACTCTTTTCAATTTTACACTGTCGAACTCCTTTCTGATATTGCTCCACTATTTGTCGGCGCAGAATTAGGGGGATTGGTGATCCTCTTCCCATCTTTACTTCTGAGAGCCGCTGTCACACTAAGATGCTCTTTTTATACCCAGTCATGTTAATGACCTATTGCCAATTGACCTAATGAGTTGCAGTTTGGTCCTCCAGCTGTTCCTTTTTTGTACCTTTAACTTTTCCAGCCTCTTATTGCCCCTGTCCCAACTTTTTTGAGATGTGTTGCTGTCATGAAATTTCATATGAGCCAATATTTGGCATGAAATTTCAAAATGTCTCACTTTCGACATTTGATATGTTGTCTGTGTTCTATTGTGAATACAATATCAGTTTTTGAGATTTGTAAATTATTGAATTCCGTTTTTATTTACAATTTGTACTTTGTCCCAACTTTTTTGGAATCAGGGTTGTAAAAACTCTACTTGAAAACAAAACCCCAGAAATAAAAAAAAGCAACAAAATTTGGAATGAAAGTATTTGATGATAAAAAGGTATCTTTTTTTTCAAGCATTATTATAATTGCATTTTTCACAAATTGCTCCTGTCATTTCGCCGGTTTGTTTACATTCTAAGCGAAAACTATTTTGTCGGACGTTTCGTATCAAGTTTTTATTTATCAGATTTGCAAAAAATAAAAATGCTCTGTTTCTCCAAATCCAGTGAATGTGGATAGCCTAGTAAACTAGACCCACCCGCCTAGCGGCCAAAAATATTTTTGCCTACGAGTGGGTCTAGCCTCGGACCATATCAACAACACACCCCGGGCATCAAATCGTGCCCGCCAATCACAACGCAAGGTTTTTGTTTGGATTCTTTGGGCGGGCTTTTGCAGGAGTGACGACAAAGCTGCGCGACGCTGGAGAAAGCACAACAGGAAAGATGGCTACGGCTATTGAACAGCGCTCGTTTGACTCCGCTTTGGAATCAGTTTTAGAAGAATTAGACTTGGAGTTTTCGTTGAAACATGAGCAGGAAGAGGCTCTCCGCTCATTCCTTTTCAAGAAGGACGTTTTCGCTGTTTTGCCCACTAGCTATGGCAAAAGTCTGATCTACCAGCTGGCTCCCCCTTTGCTTTCTGTCGCTCTGACTACGTCACAGTCACTGTTGCGCTGATTGGTCAGAGCGTTGGCCTATACGCACAGAGACAGTTTGAAAGACAACGGGTTGTTCCTACCCACACCCTTCGGAAATGTCTACGACCGAGACCAGACCACATTTAGTCTGGCTTGCCAGGCGAGAATGTGGATAGAATAAAAGAGTTATTCCGCTCCATCTCGTCGTACACGGCTTATAGATCATGTACGACTCAATTTCGTGGAATAACTGTTACATATACGTGCATATTATCTGTAGACGATCGGATTATTATAAACATGTGAACCATTGTACGCTGTTATAAATAAAGTTTACAAGCGTGACAAACTCATCAACAAAGTCTGTGTCAGTCAAGTTCCTAAGAAGCTCTTATTCAAGCTGTGTCTGTTATAACACTCCAATGAGCTTTGAACATCTTTCCAGCGCTCCATTGCCTCGCATTTAAACACAACACGAAGACATGAAAAAGACCGCACAGCCTGTGATATACAGATAACCTGCTGCCATCTGGCTGAGGGTTTCTAAAATCTGATCACTGGAGCTACACATTTCTGTGTTTAAACAGCAAGTCAGTGACATGGGGTGTCTTTCTGTGATGCAGATGGTGTATGAGCAGAGGGGTATGACAACAGGAGAAAAATGCTGGAAAAATGTTTCTCTCTAAAAGACCACTCATGAGGCATACAGTGCCTTGCAAAAGTATTCATCCCCCTCGGTGTTTGTCCTGTTTTGTCGCAGTACAAGCTGGAATTAAAATGGATTTTTGGAGGGTTAGCACCATTTGATTTACACAACATGCCGACCACTTTAAAGGTGCAAATTGTTTTATTGTGACACAAACAATAATTAAGATAAAAAAAAAAGAAATCTGGAGTGTGCATAAGTATGCGCCCCCCCCCCCCCCCCCCCCCCCCCCCCCCCAAAGTCAATATTTTATAGATCCTTTTGCTACAATTACAACTGCAGGTATTTTGGGATATGTCTCTATTAGCTTAGCACATCTAGCCACTGGGATTTTTGCCCATTCCTCAAGGCAAAACGGCTTTGAGTGATGCCACAGATTCTGAACTGGATTGAGGTCTGGGCTTTGATTACCATTCCAAGACATTTAAATGTTTCCCTCACTGTAAAAAAAAAAAAGTTACGCCAACTTAAAAATTCAAGGCAACTTACCGTACTGCACAGGATTTTTGAGTTTATGTGACAACTAAGATTTTTAAGTTTTGAAGAAAGTTGTGCCAACTTATACTTTTGGTCTCAGATAACTTAGCCTTCATATTCACACAAACTTAATTTTTTCAGTTTTACATGATAATAATTCAACTTTAAGGCCACTAATCTTTCATCCAAGTACACTACCGTTCAAAAGTTTGGGGTCACTTTGAAATGTCCTTATTTTTGAAAGAAAAGCACTGTTCTTTTCAATGAAGGTCACTTTAAACTAATCAGAAATCCACTCTATACATTGCTAATGTGGTAAATGACTATTCTAGCTGCAAATGTCTGGTTTTTGGTGCAATATCTCCATAGGTGTATAGAGGCCCATTTCCAGCAACTCTCACTCCAGAGTTCTAATGGTACAATGTGTTTGCTCATTGCCTCAGAAGGCTAATGGATGATTAGAAAACCCTTGTACAATCATGTTAGCACAGCTGAAAACAGTTTAGCTCTTTAGAGAAGCTATAAAACTGACCTTCCTTTGAGCAGATTGAGTTTCTGGAGCATCACATTTGTGGGGTCGATTAAATGCTCAAAATGGCCAGAAAAATGTCTTGACTATATTTTCTATTCATTTTACAACTTATGGTGGGAAATAAAAGTGTGACTTTTCATGGAAAACACAAAATTGTCTGGGTGACCCCAAACTTTTGAACGGTAATGTAAAAACTTCAAAATTTGAGTTAAATTTTCTTTTTATCCCACAATAGAACAAATAACAATCCAGTTCAAATAGCATGTTTATTTTAACATGATGGGAGCAAAACTGCTATAAAACTGTAATGGCAGTGCTTTTAAGGTAAGAATGAGCTCAGTTTGAGCCAGAACCTAACCGACAGTTAGTTCAAACATACTTACGCACCCAACAGCCTGCATCATTTGTGCCAAATTGTGCTGTGTGCTATTGTTCGTAATGACGTGCAGTTTGCAATTTGTCAACCTTTTGAATATGTATGTGTTTTAATAGATTCACTCTTTATGTTCATTGTATGCATATTATACACCATTGTATGCCAAGATTTGTAGCATTTTAATTGGCTGGTACTGAATTGTTTGCACATTTCGTTTGTCAAATTAGCTTCAGGCTTAAAATACGTGAATGTGTGACTTAACAAAAAAGCACTGCCACTCCAGTTTTATAGCAGTTTTGCAACCATCATGTTAAAATAAACATGCTATTTGAACTGGATTGTTATTTGTTTTATTGTGGGATAAAAAGAAAATTGAACTCAAATTTTGAAGTTTTTACTTGGATGAAAGATTAGTGGCCTTAAAGTTGAATTCTTATCATGTAAAACTGAAAAAATTAAGTTTGTGTGAATATGAAGGCTAAGTTATCTGAGAGGCGGCACGGTGGTGTAGTGGTTAGCGCTGTCGCCTCACAGCAAGAAGGTCCGGGTTCGAGCCCCGTGGCCGGCGAGGGCCTTTCTGTGTGGAGTTTGCATGTTCTCCCCGTGTCCGCGTGGGTTTCCTCCGGGTGCTCCGGTTTCCCCCACAGTCCAAAGACATGCAGGTTAGGTTAACTGGTGACTCTAAATTGACCGTAGGTGTGAATGTGAGTGTGAATGGTTGTCTGTGTCTATGTGTCAGCCCTGTGATGACCTGGCGACTTGTCCAGGGTGTACCCCGCCTTTCGCCCGTAGTCAGCTGGGATAGGCTCCAGCTTGCCTGCGACCCTGTAGAACAGGATAAAGCGGCTAGAGATAATGAGATGAGATGAGATGAGATTAAAGATTAGTGGCCTTAAAGTTGAATTCTTATCATGTAAAACTGAAAAAATTAAGTTTGTGTGAATATGAAGGCTAAGTTATCTGAGAGGCGGCACGGTGGTGTAGTGGTTAGTGCTGTCGCCTCACAGCAAGATGGTCCGGGTTCGAGCCCCGTGGCCGGCGAGGGCCTTTCTGTGTGGAGTTTGCATGTTCTCCCCGTTTCCTCCAGGTGCTCCGGTTTCCCCCACAGTCCAAAGACATGCAGGTTAGGTTAACTGGTGACTCTAAATTGACCGTAGGTGTGAATGTGAGTGTGAATGGTTGTCTGTGTCTATGTGTCAGCCCTGTGATGACCTGGCAACTTGTCCAGGGTGTATCCCGCCTTTCGCCCGTAGTCAGCTGGGATAGGCTCCAGCTTGCCTGCGATCCTGTAGAACAGGATAAAGCGGCTAGAGATAATGAGATGAGATGAGTTATCTGAGACCAAAAGTATAAGTTGGCACAATTTTCTTCAAAACTTAAAAATCTTAGTTGTCACATAAACTCAAAAACCCTGTGCAGTAAGTTGCCTTGAATTTTTAAGTTGGCGTAAGTTCTTTTTTTTTTTTTACAGTGCTTTAAACCACTCCAGTGTAGCTTTAGCAGTAGGTTTAGGGTCATTGTCCTGCTGGAACGTGAACCTTCGTCCCAGTCTCAAACCTCTGGCTGACTCAAACAAGTTTCCCTCCAGAATTGCCCTGGATTTAGTGCCATCCATCTTTCCTTCAGTCCTGACCAGCTTTCCTGTGCCTGCAGATGAAAAACATCCCCACAGCATGATGCTGCCACCACCATGCTTCACTGTCGGAATGGTGTTCTTGGGCTGTTGGGTTTGCACCACATATGGCGTTTCCCATGATGGCCAAAAAGTTAAAATTTTTGTCTCATTTGGCCAGAGAATCTTCTTCCATGTGTTTGGGGAGTCTGCCACATGCTGTTAGGCAAACTTCAAACGTGATTTTTTTAAACAATGACTTTTTTCTGGCCACTCTTCCATAAAGCTCCACCCACTCTATGGAGTGTACAGCTTAAAGTGGTCCTATGGACAGATACTCCCATCTCCGCTGTGGATCTTTGCAGCTCCTTCAGCGTTATCGTTGGTGTCTTTGTTGCATCTCTGATTAATGCCCTCCTTGCCCGGTCTGTGAGTTTTGGTGGACGGCCTTCTCTTGTCAGGTTTGTAGTGGTGCCATATTCTTTCCATTTTGCTATAATGGATTTAATGGTGCTCCCTGAGATATTCGAAGTTTGGGATATTTTTTATAACCCAACCCTGATCTATACTTCTCCACAACTTTGTCTCTGACCTGTTTGGAGGCTCCTTGGTTTTCACGTTGCTTGCTTAGTCATGCTGCAGTGTCAGGGTCCTTCCAGAACAGGGTGATTTATACAGACATCATGTGACACTTTGATTGCACACAGGTGGATCTTAATCAACTAATTATGTGACTACTGAAGTGAATTGGTTGGACCAGCTCTTATTTAGGGGTTTCATATGAAAGGGGATGAATACCTATGCACACTCCAGATTTGTTTTTTTTTTCTTCATCTTAATTATTGTTTGCGTCACAATAAAATAACAATTTGCACCTTTAAAGTGGTCGGCATGTTGTGTAAATCAAATGGTGCTAACCTTCCAAAAATCCATTTTAATTCCAGCTTGTAATGTGACAAAACAGGACAAACACCAAGGGGGATGAATACTTTTGCAAGGCACTGTATGTATTTGCAGCAGAAGGAATGAAGTGGACTATTTGAGAGGAAGTGAAAGACCTGTCAGTGTTTTCATTACATTGCTCTAAAAATTACAAAGTGCTCATTTAAAGCTAGACGGCCTTTCGATTTCATAAAATCGGTGAAATTTAGTTCCCTCTGAAATTTGGTCATTGTGATATATGTTTATTTCTGTAATATATAAAAAAGTCATTCTGTGGCTGGGAAGTTATTAAATTTGAGGGGATTAAAGCAAATAATGTGCATGAAATCGCTTGCTTTGCGCAGTCAAGCAGACAGAAGAAGTCCGTGTGTGTGTGTGTGTGTGTGTGTGTGTGTGTGTGTGTGTGTGTGTGTGCATGCGCAGCTTTACCTTTGACCGTCCACTGACCGTTCCATCATTCTGTCGCTCAACGAACAGATGATCACACCGAGGTGCTCGCTGAGCGTCGATATTTATTTATTAGTTTGGTCCTTGTAAGGTTTTATTCCTTTGTAAGGATAAATAATTGTAAGTATTTATTCTTGACCAAGAAGGCAGTAATTTATTTTGTGACAAAATTGTAAGGATTTATTCTTAATATTGTTCTGTTCTATTTTACTATTTCAGCTAGAAGGCATTGAATTCTTCTGTGACCTTCTGTTTCCTGTGTAATTGTGTACCAAGTTACTGTGTGACCTTCCTCCAGTGGAGAAGACACACACTTCTTTGCTAGACTAGACATAAACATGTCTTTGTTTAAAATTGTCGTAAAAAACATCTCGTGCTTTGACGTGCGTAAATGCTGAGTTGCTGAGTTGTTAAAAAAGCATCCGTTGATATGAAAAATATTGCTTATGATTGATCCATGGTTTCACTCACACACACACACACATATAAAACCCCTTGTATACTCTCGTCTCAAGGGGGACTTGTGAATAAAGATTGCGAACTCATGGGGTTCCTGTCTTTCTTTCGCGACTCTCACCCCCAGACGTCTGGGTGACAAGAGGGGACTGATCTCGAGATGGTGAGGGCCAGAGGTGAAGAAAACCTTTCAGTCCTGCTTTTCCTTTCCTTCGCATATAACATAACGTCTTTTCTTCTCGCTATCCGTTACTGTAGTCGGTCTTTGACGTTTCATTCGCACACTCACGTCCTCCATTTTTCTCTCCTGTTTCAAATTTGTATCCCACAATGCCTTGCGCGAATAGGGAAAGCCCACCACGTCATGCATGATGTACAACCCGGATTCCAAAAAAGTTGGGACAAAGTACAAATTGTAAATAAAAACGGAATGCAATGATGTGGAAGTTTCAAAATTCCATATTTTATTCAGAATAGAACATAGACGACATATCAAATGTTTAAACTGAGAAAATGTATAATTTAAAGAGAAAAATTAGGTGATTTTAAATTTCATGACAACAACACATCTCAAAAAAGTTGGGACAAGGCCATGTTTACCACTGTGAGACATCCCCTTTTCTCTTTACAACAGTCTGTAAACGTCTGGGGACTGAGGAGACAAGTTGCTCAAGTTTAGGGATAGGAATGTTAACCCATTCTTGTCTAATGTAGGATTCCTGTTGCTCAACTGTCTTAGGTCTTTTTGTCGTATCTTCCATTTTATGATGCGCCAAATGTTTTCTATGGGTGAAAGATCTGGACTGCAGGCTGGCCAGTTCAGTACCCGGACCCTTCTTCTACGCAGTCATGATGCTGTAATTGATGCAGTATGTGGTTTGGCATTGTCATGTTGGAAAATGCAAGGTCTTCCCTGAAAGAGACGTCGTCTGGATGGGAGCATATGTTGCTCTAGAACCTAGATATACCTTTCAGCATTGATGGTGTCTTTCCAGATGTGTAAGCTGCCCATGCCACACGCACTAATGCAACCCCATACCATCAGAGATGCAGGCTTCTGAACTGAGCGCTGATAACAACTCGGGTCGTCCTTCTCCTCTTTAGTCCGAATGACACGGCGTCCCTGATTTCCATAAAGAACTTCAAATTTTGATTCGTTTGACCACAGAACAGTTTTCCACTTTGCCACAGTCCATTTTAAATGAGCCTTGGCCCAGAGAAGACGTCTGCGCTTCTGGATCATGTTTAGATACGGCTTCTTCTTTGAACTACAGACTTTTAGCTGACAACGGCGGATGGCACGGTGAATTGTGTTCACAGATAATGTTCTCTGGAAATATTCCTGAGCCCATTTTGTGATTTCCAATACAGAAGCATGCCTGTATGTGATGCAGTGCTGTCTAAGGGCCCGAAGATCACGGACACCCAGTCTGGTTTTCCGGCCTTGACCCTTAGGCACAGAGATTCTTCCAGATTCTCTGAATCTTTTGATGATATTATGCACTGTGGATGATGATATGTTCAAACTCTTTGCAATTTTACACTGTCGAACTCCTTTCTGATATTGCTCCACTATTTGTCGGTGCAGAATTAGGGGGATTGGTGATCCTCTTCCCAGCTTTACTTCTGAGAGCCGCTGCCACTCCAAGATGCTCTTTTTATACCCAGTCATGTTAATGACCTATTGCCAATTGACCTAATGAGTTGCAATTTGGTCCTCCAGCTGTTCCTTTTTTGTACCTTTAACTTTTCCAGCCTCTTATTGCCCCTGTCCCAACTTTTTTGAGATGTGTTGCTGTCATGAAATTTCAAATGAGCCAATATTTGGCATGAAATTTCAAAATGTCTCACTTTCGACATTTGATATGTTGTCTATGTTCTATTGTGAATACAATATCAGTTTTTAAGATTTGTAAATTATTGCATTCCGTTTTTATTTACAATTTGTACTTTGTCCCAACTTTTTTGGAATCGGGGTTGTAGTATCTTGTATTGCGTCATGGTGAAGCAGGAAAAAATAGCAGAGAATTTAGGGCCACGTGGCTCTAAATTCATTAATTGTTCTATTTTAAGAAAAAAAAACGAATAAAATTTGAAGTCTGTGATTCGAATTCAGTAGCTTTCGGTCCACTCGGCAAAAATAATTGGGTGTCGGGGAAAATTCTTTTTATGACCTACATTTGAAAAATCTTAAAGGCAGTCTTGCTTTAAAGAACCCAATAATACGTGTTTGTAAGTGTTATTATATTGCGTACAGCTTGTGCTTTTTTCATGTTTTGGTTAAAGGATTAAATACATATTTTAATAGAAGGCACTTGGGCTCAATCTCTTGCCCACACACACACAAAGCGTTACACTGCACGAGCTCTGAATCCTCATCGCACTTTGCCTCTGATTGCCTTTTGTTTATTTTCCTTTCATTTATTACAAGAATTTTTCCTGATAGTAGTGCTTAGTGGTGAATTATTCAGGCTGCCGAAAGAGCCTGAAAGAGCCCTGGAGTGAACGGAAGAGCTGAAAGAGCATGTCCGGGCTGTGCTTTTAGAAATGTGGAACAGGGAAATGGGGAAATTAGGAGTGTGAGCCTTTGCTGACATTTGCAGTCTGTCACAGGAACACGTAGCTGTGCTGTCCCGAAGCTGTCAGTGCCTAGAGCTTTCTACTTTCTCACTACGTTTCTACATCATCCACTTTTTCTTCTTATGTTATCCCTTTTTCTCTCTCTGACAGTTGCACATGGAGTCTATGTTCCTATCTGTATCTCTTGGACTGTCCATCCTGTGCTGTGCAAGGTGGAATTAAGTTGGTGGTGTTCTCGTGTTTTGTTTCTTCTCTCTCTCTCTCTCTCTCTCTCTCTCTCTCTCTCTCTCTCTCAGGATGGCTCCAGCTCTCAGTGCGGCTCGGAACCCCCCACTCCTTCAGCCCTGACCCCCAGCCCCGCTAGCCTGTCCTCCTACCACGGAGATGACAGTGACAGCATCAGCAGTCCTGCATGGCCCAAAACTCCCTCCAGTCCAGTAAGTATCACTCACTCAGTCCCACTAATGTGAAGCTGCAGTTTAATGCCGAGTGCACACGCAGTCATTTTAGTTAGTCCTGATTTTCCTGTTGTTGACAAATGTTTGCCCCAAGGCTCTGGGTCTCACTGGAGCAAGCTGGAATATTTTTATTATTATATTTATTTATTTATTTATTATCGCTTTTATTTTAGACCAGGTACTGCTGTAATAGTAGGAGTAGCATATACTGGTCAGTGGCTCCACTCTGAACAGATCCGGTGAAGAGCCAATGAAAATTGAAACAATAAAACCAGGAAGGACGTAATTAACAATTATTCCATGAAATCGAGTCGTACTTGAGCTATAAGCCGTGTACGACAAGATTGAGTGGAATAACTGTTTTGTTCTATCCACATTCACTGGATTTTGACAAACTGAGCTTTTATTTTTATTTTTTTGCAAATCCGATAAATAAAAACTTTCTACAAAACATCCGACAAAATCATTTCCGCTTCGGCGGACTTCTTAAAAACCTATCGATGGCGGCACAAATTGACTTTAGTGTTGTTGTTTTTTGTAGAAAGCGCCATTTCGCTGTCTTGCTGTTGAGATATAGACATTATAGCTTTAGACATATAGCTTTAGACATTTATATTTAATTCTTACTTTGACATTTCAGTGATGTCATTTTCAAACTTTTTTGAGGTTTTGAACCGGTCTAAAAAAATCAACCAATTTTAATGCTTAAAGATGAAGAATGTAAACAAATCGGCGAAATGATGGGAGCAATTTGTGAAAAATGCGATAATAATAATAATAATAATAATAATAATAATAATAATAATAATAATTCTTGAAAATTCTTTCCATCAAATACTTTAATTCCATATTTTGTTGCTTTTTTTTTGTATTTTTGGGGTTTTGTTTTCGAATAGAGTTGTCATTTCGTCTTCGGTTGGTTCAGCAACACTCCGCCATTTTGTTTTTCTCTACTCACGGTATATGAGCTGATATCCTAGTAGTAGAGTAGCCAATCAGAGCGCACGATTGCTCATATCCAGTGGATGTGGATAGAATAAATACAATTATACAGTACCAGGTTCATGAAGAATACTGATTTCTGGTTTTAGCTGGCAGGTGTGCATCAAATCCTCACACTGAGTCACTCTCTCGTGCTAGAGAAGAATCCACCTACATTACGTCCTGACACAAATACAACTAGATAGAACTCGACGCCAACGGCGTCAATAGGGATGCCTCCGCCTGGTAGACTACACGCCTTATTAAGTTGTGATTTGGGGATGGACATTTGACCTCATGGTAATCGTGACCTGGTGAAATTACTTGTATCAGCCTTGGAGACACTGTGCTCACAAGGTTTTCAGACAGACATTTGACCTCACAGTGACCTTGACCTTAGACCTTTTGATCTCAAAATCTAATCACTTTATCTTTGTCCCCAAATGCACAAATGGTGAAAGTTTGGTGAAATTCCTTCATTTGCCTTGGAGATATTGTGTTCACAAGCTTTTCAGACAGACATTTGACCTCACGGTAAGGGTGTAGGTTTGGTATTAAAGGAACAGTCCACTGTACTTCCATAATGAAATATGCTCTTATCTGAATTGAGACGAGCTGCTCCGTACCTCTCCGAGCTTTGCGCGACCTCCCAGTCAGTCAGACGCAGTCAGACGCGCTGTCACTCCTGTTAGCAATGTAGCTAGGCTCAGCATGGCCAATGGTATTTTTTGGGGCTGTAGTTAGATGCGACCAAACTCGTCCGCGTTTTTCCTGTTTACATAGGTTTATATGACCAGTGATATGAAACAAGTTCAGTTACACAAATTGAAACGTAGCGACTTTCTATGCTATGGAAAGTCCGCACTATAATGACAGGCGTACTAACACCTTCTGCGCGCTTCGACAGCGCATTGATACGGAGCTCAGATATCAATGCGCTGCCGAAGCGCGCAGAAGGTGTTAGTACGCCTGTCATTATAGTGCGGACTTTCCATAGCATAGAAAGTCGCTACGTTTCAATTTGTGTAACTGAACTTGTTTCATATCACTGGTCATATAAACCTATGTAAACAGGAAAAACGCGGACGAGTTTGGTCGCATCTAACTACAGCCCCAAAAAATACCGTTGGCCATACTGAGCCTAGCTACATTGCTAACAGGAGTGACAGCGCGTCTGACTGCGTCTGACTGACTGGGAGGTCGCGCAAAGCTCGGAGAGGTACGGAGCAGCTCGTCTCAATTCAGATAAGAGCATATTTCATTATGGAAGTACGGTGGACTGTTCCTTTAACATTGGTGGGGACATAAACCCAATGCCAATCCCCAGTGGTGCCAACTTCAGGTCAACATTAGAGGGTCGCAATATTTTGCTCTGTTGTGTTCCACCAAAAGAGTATCCATCATCTCTCCAAAGTCCAGACTTTTAAAATTTGAAGTTCAGAACTGTAGTAATTCATGAATAATAATAATAATAATAATATGCAATTCATTTGATTAATTGCAAATCTTGCATGTGATGATTAACTCATTCTACCAATTTGCAAATGTGTTTTACAAGCGAATAATGCATTGACTGTCGAGAGGGTGTATGTTCCTTTCCCTCATAAATGGAAGTAAAACACATCCGGAGCCTTAAACACTGCGTTACATTAGGCTGGCAGGGGGAGTCGACTATCTTCTGTGGGATCTTTAACTAGTTTTAGAATGCTAGTTTAAGCTGATATGTGATTGATCTAGCGGTAAAACAGGACGAGGTCTCTAGAACTTTTTTGACACGTTGAAAGGTTACAATTTTACTTGGCAACAGAATGTATCTGAATTCTGATTGGTTGTTCTATTATTGCCCTTCTGTTGTCTTCTTGAACCCAGAGCGGAGAGAGGAGGGAGGGACAGGGTTCGACAGAGAAAAATTTTTAGCCGACCGCTTTCAAATGAACCCCGTCGAAAACCAATCAGTTCAGCGTATGTATGTACTTGGTATGTGACGTTTTCAAAAGAGAGGCGGGAGTAACCAAAAATTTCTGCTCAAGAAGGCCGAGGCTGTTATGCTTATTACGTGAAAACGTTTTATTTGATTGTTCGTGGCCTAGACACATTTTAATGTCCACATCACCATCGGGTTGTTGTTTACATGTTTCATGTTACACAGACTTGGTCAGGGCTCTGCAGGCCTTAACTGAAGCACTTCAGATTAAGGGTTAGCGGGTTGCTAAAGTTTACAGGCACTTCACAAGCAAGACTAAGGTGCAATATTAGCCAAGATTAGCACAATTTGATATGATTTAATAATGTCTTTGTGACTTTAATGAACACCAGTTGTTGTCGGTATCAAGTCGGAGTGTTACTTCCATGGCACACAAACTTAGAAAACAGTCATATTGTCGTTTTTACACACTGAATACGAACTGTCGTTAACTGATTAATTTTACGAGCTAATCTAATGTTACATTCCTCAAGGACAGTTTGCTAGCTAGCAGCCGGTCTCTGCACTGCAACCGCACTTGCTAATTGACCTGGTAGCCGAAAAAGGGAGCTGTTTTCGCGACCACGCCCCCTGAGCGAATATTCATGAGCGAATTGTGCATGGTGTTTCAGCCAGTGGAAACCTACAGTAACCATTTGTGTACCGCTCAAGGAGCATCTTTTTTTTCTTCAATCAGAAATATTGGTAGGGCAGGGTCATCAGAAGCATTTTTAATGTGGGGGGGACACACTGGCGGGGGGGGGGTCCTCCCCCAGACAATTTTTAATTAATTAGATGCCATTTCCTGCATTCTGGTGTATTTTTAACAGGTTGTTAAACGTACTTTCACCTAAAAAAGTCACTTAATTCAATGACTATTTTAGAGACTCAACAATAAGTCCTCATTCAACTAGTCCATATATTCATCAGCCTGTTTTTAAACCCACTGCTACGCCTAAGATAATGAGATGACTGTGACACAATTTATCACCAACAATGACTTTATGGGTGCTTTTTACTTTTTAGTTTGTGTTTCCTTTTTTATTTAGTTTTAGATGTAACACAACATGCCACTGTGCCAAGCAATAGTGACACTCAACCAGGCCCGGCGCCGTGGGGGAGCGAAAGGGGGCATCGCCCCCTCGTGGCTACAGCCCCGCCCCCTCAACGGAGACTCAGATCACTTAATTGTTTTCTTATGAAAATATAATGTATTATAGACGGAGGGGTCGTGCGGGCGGGGGTTTTACATGTACACTTACAAGTGCACTGTCTCTGCAATATCCTGTAATATGCAGTCAGTTTACGGGAGTAGTCTTTCCCCCTCCGAATTAAATGAATTCAATCACAATATTGTGAATCCATTTTCTTTCTTTGTAGGCTAAGTTTATCTCCGTTTATGTTGGTGTATGTGTTCATATATGGTCCGCTTTGTGCGCAAATAGCGTAAGAATATGTGTCGTTGACGTCACCCCCCCATGCAGCGGGGGTGAAAATTCATCACTTCAGAGTGTTTTGTCCCCTACACGCCTAAACTGGGATCGCGGATTAAGTGGTTAGCGTTGACTCGGTGCAAGTCAGGAAGGCTATTACTGGTGCAGCCGCGGGGTCTGTTGATTTTTTTAAAATTATGATTTTGGCCGCCGAGCCAAGTACAACCCCGATTCCAGAAAAGTTGGGACAAAGTACAAATTGTAAATAAAAACAGAATGCAATGATGTGGAAGTTTCAAAATTCCATATTTTATTCATAATAGAACATAGATGACATATCAAATGTTTAAACTGAGAAAATGTATCATTTAAAGAGAAAAATTAGGTGATTTTAAATTTCATGACAACAACACATCTCAAAAAAGTTGGGACAAGGCCATGTTTCCCACTGTGAGACATCCCCTTTTCTCTTTACAACAGTCTGTAAACGTCTGGGGACTGAGGAGACAAGTTGCTCAAGTTTAGGGATAGGAATGTTAACCCATTCTTGTCTAATGTAGGATTCTAGTTGCTCAACTGTCTTAGGTCTTTTTTGTCGTGTCTTCCGTTTTATGATGCGCCAAATGTTTTCTATGGGTGAAAGATCTGGACTGCAGGCTGGCCAGTTCAGTACCCGGACCCTTCTTCTACGCAGCCATGATGCTGTAATTGATGCAGTATGTGGTTTGGCATTGTCATGTTGGAAAATGCAAGGTCTTCCCTGAAAGAGACGTCGTCTGGATGGGAGCATATGTTGCTCTAGAACCTGGATATACCTTTCAGCATTGATGGTGTCTTTCCAGATGTGTAAGCTGCCCATGCCACACGCACTAATGCAACCCCATACCATCAGAGATGCAGGCTTCTGAACTGAGCGCTGATAACAACTCGGGTCGTCCTTCTCCTCTTTAGTCCGAATGACACGGCGTCCCTGATTTCCATAAAGAACTTCAAATTTTGATTCGTCCGACCACAGAACAGTTTTCCACTTTGCCACAGTCCATTTGAAATGAGCCTTGGCCCAGAGAAGACGTCTGCGCTTCTGGATCGTGTTTAGATACGGCTTCTTCTTTGAACTATAGAGTTTTAGCTGGCAACGGCGGATGGCACGGTGAATTGTGTTCACAGATAATGTTCTCTGGAAATATTCCTGAGCCCATTTTGTGATTTCCAATACAGAAGCATGCCTGTATGTGATGCAGTGCCGTCTAAGGGCCCGAAGATCACGGGCACCCAGTATGGTTTTCCGGCCTTGACCCTTACGCACAGAGATTCTTCCAGATTCTCTGAATCTTTTGATGATATTATGCACTGTAGATGATATGTTCAAACTCTTTGCAATTTTACACTGTCGAACTCCTTTCTGATATTGCTCCACTATTTGTCGGCGCAGAATTAGGGGGATTGGTGATCCTCTTCCCATCTTTACTTCTGAGAGCCGCTGCCACTCCAAGATGCTCTTTTTATACCCAGTCATGTTAATGACCTATTGCCAATTGACCTAATGAGTTGCAATTTGGTCCTCCAGCTGTCCCTTTTTTGTACCTTTAACTTTTCCAGCCTCTTATTGCCCCGTCCCAACTTTTTTGAGATGTGTTGCTGTCATGAAATTTCAAATGAGTCAATATTTGGCAAGAAATTTCAAAATGTCTCACTTTCGACATTTGATATGTTGTCTATGTTCTATTGTGAATACAATATCAGTTTTTGAGATTTGTAAATTATTGCATTCCATTTTTATTTACAATTTGTACTTTGTCCCAACTTTTTTGGAATCGGGGTTGTACCTTAGACTTGCACTGACATTTTGTTTTCATGCCGCGGAGCTATTTGTATGTATTTTAAATTTAAAGGACTTGCCTGTAGGTTTGTGTGTGTTGTTTTATGTTTGGCATCTTTCCGGTTGTAACGCGTGTCTGTGAGAAAATTGGAGGGGAGAGTTAACAGGTGGGCACGGGTATTGATAAAGCGCAACTGCCCTGGTAATATGTCACATGATTTTCCCGTACTAAAGCAACCTTCGGGGCCATGGTTTTGTGGTTGGCGCAGTTAATTGTTTGAAACACGTTGTCAGACCGCCATCACTACTACACACTATATGAAAAATATTTGCCCCCTTGCGATTTCTAATTGCCCCCTTAGTAAACTGTTCCTGGCACCGGGCCTGCACTCAACTGTATGTTTAAAAATAAGAATATTCATAATTTCACACAATGAACGGGCATGACATGGCATCATGCAAACTTCATAACAAAATCACACTGTGTCAAGCAATGGTGACACATAAAAAACAACCACACAATGAACAGGTGCAATTTTGTTCACCACCAACAGTGACTTTAGTGGGTGCGTTTTACTTTTTTCCGATTTAGTGATACTCATAACAAAAATGACATGGCATCATGCAGTCTTCATAACACAAAATCACACCGTGTCAAGCAATGACACATAAAAGAGAACTTCACACAATGAACAAGTGCAGTTTTGTCAACCTACATGCACTGGTTAGCCTAAACTAGACCCACCCACCTAGCGGCCAAAAATATTTTTGCCTACGAGTGGGTCTACCCTCGGACCATATCAACAACACACCCCGGGCATCAAATCATGCCCGCCAATCACAACGCAAGGTTTTTGTTTGGATTCTTTGGGCGGGCTTTTGCAGGAGTGACAACAAGGCTGCGCGACGCTGGAGAAAGCACAACAGGAAAGATGGCTACGGCTTTTGAACAGCGCTCGTTTGACTCCGCTTTGGAATCAGTTTTAGAAGAATTAGACTTGGAGTTTTCATTGAAACATGAGCAGGAAGAGGCTCTCCGCTCATTCCTTTTCAAGAAGGACGTTTTCGCTGTTTTGCCGACCGGCTATGGCAAAAGTCTGATCTACCAGCTGGCTCCCCCACTGCTTTCTGTCGCTCTGACTACGTCACAGTCACTGTTGCGCTGATTGGTCAGAGCGTTGGCCTATACGCACAGAGACAGTTTGAAAGACAACGGGTTGTTCCTACCCACACCCTTCGGAAATGTCTACAACCGAGACCAGACTAAATATTCACATTTAGTCTGGCTTGCCAGGCTATGCAATGGTGGTACTACAGTAACATTTACAGATTAGTATAACAAATAGATTTATAGCAATAACTCCTTCTTACATTGGTGCCACCACAATTTCTACCACTTCATAACTTTTATCCCCCTTTCCTTCACAATCCACCTGGAATAACATCCATCTCTCTCCATCGCTTTCCTTTCTACTATTCCTTCCCCATACACTGATTTCCCATCTTACTTTCCAGAAAACTGGCAAAGACCAGACAAAACAAGTTCTTCAGATCACAACAGGGAATCAGTAAATATCATCAGAGCAGACTCGACCTCATTCTTGGCATTACAATAAGGTCGGCCTACTGGGTTTAAATTAAATGATAGCTAACATTAAGCTAGCTGATACATCTCCTAACATTGACTAGCCAGCTAACTGCACTAACATTTCCATTGGGACAAAAAAAAAAACCTGTCCTGTGGGGAAATTCTGACTGACTTTCCGCTTCTTTGTAAAGAATGTCCTTATGTCCATTGTGTCTGGGGAGGAGCAAATACTGCAAACAATTCATCATCAACCAGAAATACCCCATTAGGCTAAGCTTATTTCATTGTTTAATTGAGCATTAATTTAACGTGGCCTAGGGTTAATTTTGAGGACATATACGGTAACAAAAGAATAAGGTTTTAGCAAAATCTAGACATTGTGAGGTGGCAATGGGGCTGACGTCACCTCCTCCACTTTCGAGCAGCTGCACTAACATTTCTCTGCTCGCGCTGAGATTCACTTCACTCGCGTGCGGTGAGTTGTTCTAGGTAACGTCCGGAAAACCCGGAGTGGATTTTCAGCGGTATGTGTATTCTCTTATCAATCGAGTGGAATGGATTCTTTCACGAAGCAATAGAAACGGCGCTAGGTGAACTAATATTTTATGTTAAATGTGGAGGGGTCCAAACAAAGAATTATGAAATGTGAGGGGGACACGCCCCCGCCACATTCAATGGTGGCGACGCCCATGTGGTAGGGACACATCAGCCGTCGTTTGATATTGGTAGGGACACGTCCATACCATCCATACCCAATTCTACGCCTATGCCTCACAGTGACCTTGACCTTAGACCTTTTGATCTCAAAATCTAATCAGTTCATGTTTGTCCCAAAGCGCACAAATGGTGAAAGTTTGGTGAAATTCCTTTCATTAGCCTTTGAGATATCGCGTTCACAAGGTTTCGGGACAGATGCACACACGGACAGACGGACAACCTGAAAACATAATGCCTCCTGCACCTTACGGTGGCGGAGGCATAAAAATCTACTTCCATATTAGATCAAATATAGTGTATATTAGTCATCCACTAAGTTAAAGGAACAGTCCACCGTACTTCCATAATGAAATATGCTCTTATCTGAATTGAGACGAGCTGCTCCGTACCTCTCCGAGCTTTGCGCGACCTCCCAGTCAGTCGGACGCAGTCAGACGCGCTGTCACTCCTGTTAGCAATGTAGCTAGGCTCAGCATGGCCAATGGTATTTTTTGGGGCTGTAGTTAGATGCGACCAAACTCTTCCGCGTTTTTCCTGTTTACATAGGTTTATATGACCAGTGATATGAAACAAGTTCAGTTACACAAATTGAAACGTGGCGATTTTCTATGCTATGGAAAGTCCGCACTATAATGACAGGCGTACTAACACCTTCTGCGTGCTTCGGCAGCGCATTGATATCTGAGCTCTGTATCAATGCGCTGCCGAAGCGTGCAGAAGGTGTTAGTACGCCTGTCATTATAGTGCGCACTTTCCATAGCATAGAAAATCGCTACGTTTCAATTTGTGTAACTGAACTTGTTTCATGTCACTGGTCATATAAACCTATGTAAACAGGAAAAACGCGGACGAGTTTGGTCGCATCTAACTACAGCCCCAAAAAATACCATTGGTCATGCTGAGCCTAGCTACATTGCTAACAGGAGTGACAGTGCGTTTGACTGCGTCTGACTGACTGGGAGGTCGCGCAAAGCTCGGAGAGGTACGGAGCAGTTCGTCTCAATTCAGATAAGAGCATATTTCATTATGGAAGAACGGTGGACTGTTCCTTTAAGTACAGGAACTAGAAAGCTGGTTAAACAAGCAGTGTACACTGACTGGCCACTCTATTAGGAACACCCATACATCCATGCTGTTTGATGTAGTTCTGTAATCAGTCGATCCCTTGACAGCAGGACAATGCAGAAAAAATCAAGAGCTTCAGTTAATGTTCACAATGTTCAAACATCAGAATGGGAAAAATTGTGATCTCAAAGTGTGACTTTCTTTCACTGTGGCATGGGGGTTGGCTTGAGCCAGATGAGTATGGGGTTTGAGTATTTCAGAAGCTGCTGATCTCCTGGGGTTTTCACACACAAACAACAGTCTCTAGAGTTTACACAGAATGGTGCAAAAAATAAAGAAACATTGAGTTCAGTGAGCGACAGTTCTGCGGG